>NW_008624976.1:0-53783 GCF_000691845.1 Merops nubicus
AAAAAAAAAATCAAATTAATGAACATGTTCAGATACATGATAAAATGAATGAAACTGTCTGAAAATTGGATGTTAGAGCTGTAGAAAAATAGGTTAGATGCCTGGGTAAGGTCTCTTACTAACTTTTCCACAATTACCGACTTCGTAGAACTTCACCAGAAACACATTTTTCAGAAGTATAGAGAACTTGGGTAATTTCTTAATTAGAGCTTTAGAAGCTTTTTAAAAGCATAAGTCAGAGAGCAATTTCTGCTTAATCTGTTTTAGGGATACGATGCCTGGTTTTCATCTCTATTCTAATATGAATGAAAACAGAGAGCCATAAATATTATCTGTACTCCCAAATTGGTTTTATTAACAGTTCTTTTCCTATCAAGAAACAATAATACTGTCTCACTGGGAATAGAGAGAAGGATCTTTGCTCAAGAATTTGGAGCCCATACTCACTAATACTTTCTATACTCCAACCAGGCATTCAAACAGGTAAGGAACTATTAGGAAGTTAGATTTCCTTGCACCACAGCCCTTTCTAAATACAAATGTCTCTTAGGTCACTGTTGGAGAGAGATGACATTACCACTTTGACAAAGTGTGTTTTTTCTACTTTTACACCTAGTTACTTTGGTTGTTCTTTTTTTGGTATGTTACCAGCTCAGTATTGGGCTGTACTCTTTTACTTTGCCCAAAGTGCCATTTACTTCCCCCTCTCTGACATCATTAAAAGACTTGGTTTGGAACACTGTTGATTCCCAAACTAGGCTTGGTTTTTGCATCATTTTCATTATTCCACGACTTTTCCTGGCCAGCATGCTGTTGCACTCCAACATTTCCTTGGCACTGCAATGTTTTTTTACAGTAACACACTTGTGTTCCTAAGACTAGCACTTATTTTCCCCCAAACTAGCCTACTGTAATTTCTCACAGCATTGGCCCTTTCTATTCTAGAGAAGCTGAGGTTGACATCCAATGTATACAGACATATTCAAATAGGAAATAATAAAAATTGATGAAATAAAGGCTGGTGGAAAACAATCAGGATATAATTATTGAAATGTGTCCTTACAGGAGCCTAAATAACTACACATGAATAATAATTTATATTAGGGTTATATATAAGTTAGTCTCACATCTGCCCAGATTCATGCAAGCTGGTCCGATCTAATAACACACATTATTTTGCATACTAAATATACCCATTTGTCTACATTAAAGATGTATGTCTATACCTTTTAAACCTTAATTTCAGAAATATTCAGTTCAAACAAAAGGGAAAAATACAATATTTTCATTACTCAGCTAGGAAGGAGTAAATCTGCTTATAGATGCCCAAGTCCTATCCCTTGTTGAAGGATAAAAGATCACCTCTTTCACTCCTTCTATAACCCACTCACAAGCCCTCCAAACAAAAAGCCAGATTTATATGATTAACCACCTCCTTTAACCATCTCTTCAGGGAAATATAGCTCAAAACTTTCACTCTGGGACATCTTTTTATTCCCAAGAAACCCAAATGATGTTCTATTCTTTTACAAGATGACAAAGCACAAGCCATAGCCTTAATCAGATTGGTGATTTGGTGCCCAACTGCCAACTGCAATCCAGTCGTTCCTGCCTCCTCTCTCCACGAACAAAGCATTAAGGAGACTTTGTTGTCAGCTCAGGGAAGAGTGAGGAGATCCAAGAATTTCTCTAAATCTTCTGCTGTCATCTTCTCCTATTTGCTCACCTGAACCTCATCCCTCATGCCTGCACACAAAATCTCAAAGATTTGCCCCAGAGTCATCCTGCTCATGGCTTCCACTTGAGTGATATAACAAATAAAAAGCTGTGACAGTTTATAAGTTGATAACTAAATCAAACTATTATAATGACTTTCTAAATATTTTGATGTACGTCACCTTACAGTTGTCTCCTATGTATGTTCTCATCTGCTTCTGGTAGGGCTTCATTTTAAAACCTCATTGTAATGTTTTATGTAAATATATAAAGAATATTTGATGGCTAATATCTGTAATGACATTTATCTTCAGAAGCATGTTATCTAGGATCCGCTCCTTTGCTCAGCTAAATGTCATGGGAGATCTGTCTCTATGGTATAGTCACACAACGTAAATAGATATAGATATATTTACACCCCTGCTGTTTTTCAGTGGGGAAGCTGTTCCTGGTGACAGCTGAAGTGCAGAAAAGAGAGACGGGGAAAAAGATGAGGAAAAAAACCTCTCAATTTGTGAACACAGGAATGATGGGTTCTCTGTACTGTTCAACCAGCAGTACTTTGTAGGCTGCTTATCTTCACTAAAACACATAAATTCACAGTCTCAGAACTGAATTTTATAGTAACTGCAGGAAAAAAAAAAAAAAGAAAATCCAAAGCAGCAGTCTTTGGGTCTGAATATTATGGTAATTGAAGAACAAATAACAGCAGAAGTTGGAAGGAAAACAATGAAAACTGTCACAGGGTACCAAAACCTCTTCACACTTCTCAGAAGATTCTTTAATCTGAAACTGCTGTGAAAATACATTGAAAAGTGACCTTTCATACTCTTGACAGACATTTGACATGCTGCAGTCAAAGGCATGGCTGCAGTTCAGGTGCCTTCCTCGAGCTGGATTTCAACAGCCAGCTGAAGTGCAGCAGCACAATGCCATGTGAGCTGCCTTCCAGCATCTTGCCAGCTTTAGAGGGACATTTTGTAGTAGTATGATGGCAGCTGAAGTGGATTTGAGGACAAAACAGTCATACCCAAACAAACAGATGGGGTTTAGGAAAGCCTCTTAAGTGACCAGGGGAAAAAAAATCCTTTTTAGCAGACAAGCTGGGAACATCTCCACACACTGGAAGGACCTAGTTTAATTATTTGTAAAGTGCCCAGTTCTGCTCCGAGTAATATAAATAGCAAAACTCAAGGATTTAATTGTGGGGAAAGATGAACCAATACCACCAGTCATAGAGACCAAGATTTAACACCCCCATGTCCTAAGGACAGGAGCAGACTGCATGCCCAAGACTCATCTGGGCTCGGCAGGATGATGTTGAAGACAAAGATAGGTTCAAAAGATCTCTGGGAATTCAGACAATTGATACTATTTTCTGTCATGGATCCTCGCTGGATATAATTTGTGACTCTGCCTGTAATTTCTCATTCACCATCAGTACTGTTCTTTTCAGAAGAAAAAGTCTGCAGAAAATTGTATCTGCATTTATTAGAAAATGAAGGTATTTTGAAAGAGAGCTCTATGATATTTTTCCATTCATTTTTAATAGATGCTTTCTGCCAATGCAGAAAAGGAGAATGACTATGTCTAGATACATTCCCAGTTGAGGGAAGAAACAAACCATTTCTTCACCTTCCAGCACGTGATGACCAGGGCCTGCTGTTCTGCAGCACAGCTCTTGCTCCCTGATGTATTTGACATGTGAGCTGTAAATAACCCCAGACAGGACTTGTGAAGCAGGAGAAGAGCCCAGGACCATGCTGCTTCCATAGGTGGGTGCTTCCACCAGGTTTCCCTGCATGGTTTTGGCCAGACAGCAGCAGTAAGCACAAAAAAAAAGGGAAAGTTTTGTAGTTTTTCTGGGCTGAGAGTGCTAACTAAAAGCAAATTCTTCCCTTTCAGCTTGCCAAACCTCCCTGTCTCCCTGCTTGTACACCAGGTCTTCTCTTAAATCAAAGGTACCCCTGCTCCCATGCCCAGGCATGTCACAGGCTCCTCAAAACAACCTACAGACCACGAATGAAGCAGAAAAATTTCAAGAACCATTTTGCACGGCTGCTCCGAAGCCACATGCAGTTATCTATTTGTAGGCAATTCATGAGGATAGTGGGAAAGATCTTCAAATAAAAAGTTTCATTATGAATTATTTGCTCAGATCAGTTATTTGTTCTAAGGCACAGTCTTCCATCTGGCCTCAGGAAGAAAATCATCTCTACTACCAGCAATAAGGCATAAATGTTAATATTATATATGTACCATCTCTTTCATTAACAAAAATAATTGTAACTAGATAGATAATACTGAACTACATTATAGCAAGGAAGCAACTGCTCTGAACTATTGTAAGTGACATTGCTGTTTCAAACCATTAGATAGAAATGCTTCTGCCTATAATTTTCAATCAGTCACTATATTGTTCAAAGCAGTTGACTGACAGCATAAGCACCACATAAGTACTGTATCCTCACATTTTATTCAGGATGGGAATGAGAGCATAAAGCTTTTGGGGCTAGAATAGGCTGGTGGATTGATTTAGCAACACCAGGGACATACTGTGCTCAGATATAACTGCAATTGCTCAATTATCTCATAAGTGACAACAATTTCCAAAGATTTGTGATAAACATAGGCAGAAGATGTGAAGCTGCCCCCCTCCCCTCCCTCACTGTAATTATAATTCTCACTTGGAGGCAGATCCTTGACTTTTGGGATATAGAAACATTGGCGGAGATGCTTTAACTCGTCGCCTTCATCTAGGTGAAAAGCAAGTCTCTTGTCTGAGGGGCTGCATCCTAGCTGCAAGGCAGTTTGTTCTAAAATGGTTGCTGGTAACACAGGAGAAGACAGATCCATTTTCAGGTCATTCAGTTTCACCTGAAAATGAGAAAATGCCACAGTTTAAGCATCTGCAGTATGCATATTCACGAGTGGCTGATAACGAGCCACTAAAGCTGCTCATTCAAGACCCAAACTTACTTGATTTAAAGCTTTTAGAAAGTGAAGTGTTTGAATAGAATGTAAAACTGAACAGTTCAGGTATTTCCAAGGCAACATATTGCTGTAACCCCAAAAGGTTTGGGGTTTTTTTCTCCTCTATAGATAGGATACTTTTCCCTTCTCAAGCTATATCAGCAGCTTCTAAGTTCTCCCATCAGACCGACAGCACTTACAAATGTCGAAGAGTCATTCACAAGTTTGAGATCTCAAAGCCAGAGGCAGCATTGTTGTTTCTGCAGTCTGTGCTGCTAAAAATAGCAGGTGCACAGCTACGCTGAAGCTGTTTCCAGGCTGTGCAACATTCAGCCTCTTTCAGCTTTTCTGCATTGAAAATAGGAGGGGGTGTTCGTGTACAGCCGTGCTCACGTACAAGGGCAGAGCAGGCAGGATGCAGATGGCAGACAAAAGCATCGTTAGAAATGTAGCTTTCAAGATCAGGACCTTGAATTAATATTTCCTTGAGTTCTGTTTCCTTCCTATCTACACCAAATATTCTGGTGTTTTGGTTCTGTTTGTCCTGGGAAAGTAGAGAAGCCCAAGTCAAGCTACAAACATGACAGATCAGAGCGTCTAACAGAATATCCAAAGTGGTAACTGCAAAATTTACAAGCTCATTGATCTTGATAAGAGAAATAGTCCTCCAACTGCAATTCTCAAAAACACTGTTGTGCTCAAGACAGCTTTTGTGCACTTGGCTTTACAGATCTATTGGCAAAGGAAATTTATGACACATTTTGTACTTCAGGGTAAATCTTCTCTGGTGCTGCCTGCTGTGTTCTGTTGCAGAAGGCAATCAAGAGGCTCACTGAGGTGCTTGGTGGTTGCCCCAGTTTAGGGTCCTGTATAGTTATATTACATAGTTATAATATTGTCTGCTTTTTTAACAGCCCCAAGAGTTTTGATGCAACAGGAAAACTCTTGGGCATACGCTGAAATAAGACAGATTAGCATATAATACACAGCATAGAGCCACTAGAGAATAGAGCTTTTTATCTCTGTTTGAGGAAAAAACTCTTTAAGCACATCTACATACATAGCAGCTCTTTTTTTTCTTAAAACCAACAGCACACTACAGATTGTTTTACAAAAAACAAGCTGTGGATAGAACAACAAACGGTTATATGAGTTGCAGCCAGCTGCACATTACATTCCTTGTCACTTAAACTAGCTTGAGTTTTTGTGGAAGAGGAGTTCTCAGGGTCAGTGTGATGGTATAGTCTGAGCTACAGACAATTTTTAAAAATTAAATCCCTCATGACACATTTGTCTTAATTTTTTTTCCTCCAAACACAAATGCAGATTCTTTTTTTATCATTTTTTTGTGCCAACCTCTGAATACCATCCAGAAGATCTTCATCAACACATATGGGAAGGACAACAGTTGGTATTTAAATATAAACCCCTAAACAGCACAGCCTCATTAGTGCCAATTAATCCAAACCCATTTATGCTCTAGCCAAATGGCCAGCATGCCGCTAGTTACCTGCTTTAATTCCATATCATTTAGTTTATGATAAGATCATTTTCTTTTTCCCCTCCAGACTTGATATCTTACACAGTAGCAATTTTTACTCTCCCACCATACAGTTAAAAGGGAAAAAATAAATGCCAGTAGAGCTCTTTAAGACAGCAGTTTTCATTTAGCTAATGTTCACCCTCTCCTCAGAGGTACTGGAGACATCCTGGTTTTGTGCTGTCTCTACACAGGTTGTTCACACCTCCTTATTGTCACCAAATTTATCATTTCCACTCATTCATCCTAATCATCCCTTAGCTGATAAAAAGGAAAATGAAATGGCAAAAAAATGGCTGCAAAAAAAAAATATATATATTTGAAGGTCTCATTTCTCAGAGTGCTTTTCAAAGCTTCTAGGAGGCATAGGGCTGCACCCAGACAAGTATTTGGGTGTGATGCTAAAGTGGCTGAGCTGGCTGGAATCAATACACCAAAGTGACCATCTCTGCCACCCTGCTGAAAGCAGCCCCAGGAGATGTGACCAGGCTCCCTGTTCCCCAGGGAACTGCTTCTCAGTTCCTCCACAGTTTAACAGCAGATCCAAGACCTTGCCTCTGGCTGCTCCCCTTCTTTGGTGTTGGTAACAATATAATGGGTCCTTCAGCAGGTCAGGCGAGTGTTGACCTGGACTTCATTAGCCAGGCATTAGAGAAGATGTTTTGGAGATCTTTTTTTCCTCCAGGAGATACTGTGAAACATCTAGAAAAGCAAGCTAGGTTCATGAACCTTATGGCCATCACTAATGCACATACCTCATTATAACCTAAAGACACTGCAAGGTAGCTTCTCTTCTCCAGATTACAAATTTTAAGAACCCATGGGCTTAATCAGTAAATCAGGGTTTATTTTCAAGCAATAATTTGGATCAGCATTTGAAAGTAAAACTTCTTTGTTTCAAAAGACTTATTTCTTTGATTTACAACACCAGCATGGCTGTCCTGATCTCACAGACATTATCAAAGCATGTCCAGCACATACTCACATAAGCAAGATATAATCCTCTGTTTTTAATAGCGAGTATTTAATGCAAATTATAGAAACGATCCTTGGAGAGGAGGCTGGAAATCAGATCTCCCTGACTGTCTCCTTCCAGATAAAAGGACCACACAGTACTCTGTGTAGCCTTTTCTGCACAATTCATCTCCTTCCTGCTCAGTGTAATGCCTGGATTTTTTTGGCTCCCCCGGGACATTGCTGCTGAAGTAAAGGAAGGAGCCTGTTAATCTCTCTAAACAGATACCTCACTTGAGTTAGGGATATTTGTTCAGCGATGCTCAGCTCCCCTGGTCCCTAGGGCTGCTGTCTTCAATGTCCTCTCCTGGATACAGCCTGTGAGGAAGGTTTGGGAGTGAACAACATGAGCTCCTGGGAACTACAAAGGCAATGCCAGCTAATTGCCCTTAAATTTATGATCAAGAGATGGATGATAAGGGTGCTTGAAGGACAGTTTGGGTTTATTCACCAGATCCATGTGAATTCTGCACAACATCCTCCCATTTGTCTTGACTAGTCACCATTTTTCAGTAAGGACACACAGTTATTACAGTGGATTAATGGCTATCATATTCCAGGTCATCTTCTGACCTGCCTGGCAAGCAGAGATGGGTTTTGTTTCCATTTGAGGCCTGACCCCAAGCCCACTGGAGTCAATAGGTGTCTCTATTACAGACAAAGATTTCTGGATCAGGCTTTTGGTTCCCTGTCATCGCTGTAGTTGGCTGCATCTGATCAATGACTATGTTTATTGTGATTCTTATTTATATTAAATTTTGACAGCAAATATAATATTAAATACAAGATCTAGAAGCTAAAAATGATTAAGTGCTCACAGGTATCTGATTTAATACAAACATTATGAAATAAGATAAAACTACTAAAATAAAATCAATCAAAATCCTATTGAGGAACAAAATCCCAGAGATCCAATTCTGAGAGCAGAATAAGAAAGTACTTTTGTCCTTCGAATGGGAATTAGGTTTCATAGAGAGGGAATCACAGAATTGCTTGAGGATGTTTTTTTGTTGTTGTTGTTGTTTTTAATTATTATTATTTTATTTTTTTTAACTCTAACTGGCATTATTGCATTTTCTAATTGCTGCAAAATAGAGCCCATTGCAATTACTTGGCAATAATTCATGATTCATTTGTTGTTTTCTACATTTAGAGCAAATACATTTGTACAAAACCATCCCACCTTTATTCCATCCAATTGTCTTCATTTAACTGAAAATGATGTTCTGTGTCCTTTTCAAATTGAAATTCAGGCTCATCAGTGAAAAAATTTAATCCCCACCTTCATAAACATGGTTCCTTATCAGGATTTTTATTTTTCCCCAATTTGGTAAAAATAATCTACATTTTAAGAGAAACAACTTGCCTCAACTACCTATCCTAAAATAAAGCATTCAGGTGTTTTCTTCTTCCTTTCCTTGAAACTATTTTTTGACTTAATAGATATAGACGATATGAAGTCAGCTTTTTTGGATTTATTTTTTTTTACTCTTTGTTCTTTTGACTCTTCCACAGAATTTGCCTGTGTTGCATACTGATTCAACGTAAAGAACTAAACAACTCACTAATGACTGCTGGCAATCTTTCCTTTTCAAAAAGAGCATATGCATCTTAATTTAAGCATACAGTCATTATTACATATTTTATCAGCACAGATATCAACCCTGCTACTTCATATCCCATTTTAAAACTATAAAAGACAACGGCTGAGAATTAGTCAGACACAAGTGATGCAAATGTCTGCGTGATTATTTCTGTTTTGTCCTTTATGCATAATTTACTGACTAAATAGGGAAAAAAAAAAAGAGTGAATATCAGCAAGCTATCTTATCAAACTTATGCAGGAAAATCCATTAGGATTTCTTGTAAGAATGATAGTTTTTCCCATTTTTAGACCGATTTACAACATTTTTATAGATCTACCCACTGCCTACAATTGTTTCTTGATGTCTCTATTAAAAAAAAAAAAAAAAAGTCCCCTCACCCCCCTTAAACATTTTCTTTAAATATTCCAAGATGTTACTCACAGTCTTTCTACCCAGCACAGTGCTGACAGGCATAGAATGAATCCCTGCTTAAAACGCTATATCAATATCCTCAGAGAAAAGGAGTTTATCAGGGAAATAGCACATCCTGCACTTTCTGCCCTCCAATAGCTGTTTACCAGGTTGCTAAATGCAGCTCAGCCCACAGACCTTTGACATTTTCCAGGTTAGAGTCCAAACGAACTCTTTGGAAGGCAAACTGGGGATATGTATGTGTAGAAGTGTGCAAGTTTGCAGGTCTGTGCTGTCGAAATACACCCACTGAAAGCACCAATAGCACTGTGGGTGCAAGTTGCTTTTAAAACAAACAAATTAAAACTACAGAAATGCACAGCAGGTAAGGGCTGCTTCTCCTTCCCATCTTTACGTGAAGAAAATACGTTTGTGAGTACAATTTTGCAGAAGGAAGCTCCTAGAAAAGCGCAGCCCAAAGCAACACACATTCTAGATTACTTCAGGTTAAATACACCTCAGTGCATTTGTTTAAATTACGGAACTGCAGAGGAAGAAAAATCTAAATATTCACAGCATACCCACCAAGAGGCACACAGCAGCAAACACCACTGTATAATTAAATAAGTTACCCAGCACTGTGTCACAGCTGGAGCAAGGGAATATGACAGAGAGGAATTATAATAAACTCAGTTACTCAGGGTAATTTAGGCACATATTGACCTTCGTGTCAAGAAGTGTTACGGTGTTAAAAGTAATTTTAGATATAAAACTCATCTTTTCCTCACCAGAGTGAAACCAGAGTGTTACCCTGCAGTTGGCAGTCGTTCTGGAGAGAGGATGATGACATTCTTGTGCAAATACTCAGCGTTGTATGAGGAAACTGCCACAGTCACGTGCCTGCTTCTCCAGACTCTGACCTGCACAGAAAGCAAACATGTGACCTCTGAGCATTCACCAAAACACACAGGTTTTCGTTTTGTTTTGTTTTTCCTTTGTCATTGTGGCAAAATTTAAAGCTCTGATTAAATTAAGGTGGCGCCTTTCTCCCACACAGGCACAAGAATATGGACACAATTATAATGAAAACAATTTTAAACCAAGCTCTCTTTAAACTGAACTCTTTTTTCTGCTCTCAAAGGAGCAGATCAGTAGTGTAACAGCCAGAAGTCAGCAATGTTCACAGCCACATGGCAGAGGGAGTGGTGGGAAATTACATGGAGCACTTATTTACCAGAATGTAAACCTTGTAAAACAGAAGAAGAATGAGAGGTGAAATTAGAGAATAATAGCATTGTTATCTCTCTTTACTCCCTATAAGCATTATCTCAAACCAGCCACGTAGTAGCCCTATCCCCTCCACTCAAGCTTGACTGATTAATTTCTACAGATAGTTAGAACATAGTCATCTGGAAGCTACTAAAACAGCTTCTCTCTGTTCAGCCTCTAAGGTTCAGGGCAAAGGAAAAAACAAACCAACCAAACAAACCCCAAACAAAAAAACTACAACAACAAAACCAGTGAGGAGACACATAAGGGCAAAAGGATCAGTGTTGTGGACTAAATTCTGAGCTACAACTTCATCCTGATGTTCTGCATGCACAGACCTCAGCAGTAATGCTTGTTTATTATCTGGATTTCCATTTTCAGTAAGCACCAGTATGTTTGACACTCTTGAACTGTAACATTTCATCTTCTTTGCTAGGAAAAATAATGCCCCAAATAAAACAAACAACCACACAAAGCACTTAATATTGACCCAAAAATAAAGCCTCTATCCATCAGTTCTTGCAGTATTCTTACCCTGTTTTGCACTGTGAGATGATTTTTTGGACTTCCCACTAACTTGTCTTCTTTACTCCACCAGTAAGACAACTGGACTGCTTCCCAAGACACTTTGTACCACCAGGAATTTGGGCCAAGAACAAGAAGCAGCAAGTAGAGGCACTTCAGCTACTGGGGCAGGAGGGATCCAGTGTCAAACCAACCTTAAAAAGGGTATTTATTTCTTGGCTGGCTGGCCATTTAGGTCAAATCAAGCTGAAATACACTGCAACATTTCATTTTGCCCTCAGAAATAAAACTGGACCAACCGTAGAGTGAAAATTTTCCCAGTGCATTTTCCTTTGAAAAAGCACGTGGACTTTTACCCTTCATTGTCAATGGTGGCAGGAGAGCAGATGTGCTGGCAAAGGCCATATTTTTGTAGACTTTCATGAGATCAGGAATATTGACCCCTTCTTCCCAGCTATTCTTTTCAACTCTTAGATGGAATGAAAGAAAAACAAAGACAAAAACCTTTACCCTTAAATTCAAGGCTCAAAAATCCACAAACATATTTCCTTGGTAACTTTTTTAACTCCAGAACTAATCTAATGATTTGTAGTTTTTTTTTTTTTATCCTGTGATGCTGTGAAGTAACCAGAAGGCAAAAAGAAAAGAAAGAGGCACTGCAAGCCCCAAAGTCTCAATGGGCACTAGCAGAGAAAATTCAGTGGAGGGCAGCCCTGCCACCACCCTCCCTAAGGAGGGTTAGAAGAGTGATAGGAAGGCAGTAACATCTGACAGACAGTTTAAAGAAAGAAAAAGAAAGAAAAAAAAGGGGTTGCTGCTTTGTGGAAAAACAAGCTTTGCATGTCTGTAACTGATGGTTGGATGAGGTGCATGGGGTGGAGAAAGAATTAAAGGATGACCAGACAAGCACATTGCTCAGACCAACAGCTTCCCCAGCTCATTCAGAAGTGCTTAACCATGTTAAGCCATGTCCTGCCAGAAACACCCACAAGAATGCTGACACTGCTTCACCTCATCCTTCACCCTAACCATTCGCTGTACCCATCCACCATCCATCACTGCCAGCCCCAAGCTCAACCTTCAAGTCCTTCTCATGGGAGCCTTGTCCCTCGACTGAAAGAAACTATGTGAGCTTTTCCACAAAAACACCAATACAATTTATAATAAACTATTTTGGCAAAAGTTATGCCTTCTTTTTAAGACATACAACACCAAATAATCGAGGGTGCCATGAAGCATCACCCCATGCCAGATAAGATTCCAGGATATGTGGTCCATCAGGTCATGTAGGCTTGCCTTGGCACTACTAGCCCACAGTGCTCTTGCTGTCAAGAGGGCAAAATGATCCAGCAAGCAAAGAAGGATTCTCTCTAATAGGAAAAAGGCAGGTCTTACCCAGAATGAGATGGCCTGAAAGACTCCCAGGCAGGAAAACATTGTGGTTTCTACAGTCTGAAAAGGAGCAGCAGGGCAGTGACATGGCCAAGCAGCACACGTGGCACCTGCAGCACAAATCTCTGCTCAGTGCAGAGCGGCTTAAAAAAACCAAGACTATTTGTTCTTATAAGGCAAACCTCACAGCTATTTTTTAAAGCATGCCATGTGCACCTTACGATGGGGTGATGCATTGCACCTCAGGCCTGACAGCAATGACTTGGTAAACAACAGCATAAAACCTTTGGTCTTCTTTCTGCTGAGCTTGCTACACCAACTTCATTATCACTGGTGCTTTGTCTCCACCCCATCAATGCTCCTGCTCTCCCTGAAAAGCTTGTCTGTCACTCAGGCTGCATTTAAACCCTACTTGATGAGGACATCCTCCACCTGCTCTCACTTACCTTGTTCTCCTCCCTCCCAGGCCCTTTGGCTTCTGAGGTCACCTGAGGGGAACGTGCATTTTTGGCCTATTTGCAGCAGTGGATCACTCTGTGGAATTTCAACTTCTGGCCTTCTGGTTAAGACTGGGAAAAACTCACACAGTCCATTTAACTTTACCTTATGGAGAATTAACTCTAACTATGATGCAGGGGGTTGGTTTCTTTTTTTCACTTATGGAATAGTTATTAGTAGCTCCTGCTACATTATTGGGTGGCCAAAGTGAGCTCCCCAAATCTTCTTGCTTCTCTGAAGCACTTCTCCCTATTTTCTTCTCAGCTGACTGTTAGGCATACCTCCCTAAATATGTATGGAATTTTCCCTGTCATGTGACATGCTCCTAATATTTTCTTCAGAGTCTGTATCAGTCATCATTTTCATTTCTTTCTGAGCCTCTGAACATAGTAATTGTCCTTTAAAATCTATTCTTAGAGTCTCTGTGAGGAAAAAGAAAAAAAGAAAGAAAAGAAATAAATTATTTACTTTTCTGCAATAACATTTAAGGAGAAATATAGAAATATTCCATCACTGTACTAATAATAACAATACCCACAGAGATACGATGAAGGGAATTGGGGTCAAGTGATTTTCACATAAAGTAAAACAAGAACAGTAACTCCCCTTGGCTTTGATAACTCCGTGGTAGCTACAACAGCAAGAGAACATATTTTGAATAGATGAAACTTCCTTGTATGTCTCCAAGTTAACTGCTACTAATAAAAGACAAGTGTACTTCTGATGCCCTCCCCAGCATTTCCTGGTGGAATGCACATACACGTTTGTTTTAAAACCTCTTTCCTAACCTCTTGCTATAAGGAATGGTAATCACTCTTGTTTATCTTCATGTTTTGCAAAGGATAAGAGCTTTTGGGTTTTTTTCTCTGATCAAATATTTGGTGTTCGTGTTTGCTTGGGACAGCAAGGACATTTCAAGTTGTTTTTACCAAGCACAGGGACAGGAGGAGGGATGTATCCTTCCCCTCCCAAGGGAGCAGGAGTATGACAGGTAAGGAGGCATCTGAGAGACTGAAAGCAAAACAGAGGACCAGGCACCCACTGTTCTCACAGCAGCTGGTTGTTATGTATGAGGACAAGGACAGGACAATTGACAACTTCTTCATCTGCTTGTAGCACATTTCCTGTCTGTGGTCAAAGAACTTCTGAGAAAGGGGAAATGAGAAATCAGCCACAGGCCAGATGCAACGGGCTAATACCAACAAGACCTTACTGGAAGATGCTCCACAATACCAGAGCTTTCTTTTTTCCTTAAATATTTGTGTACTATGTCTTTTATGATGCACTTCATAGCATTGCAGGCTGACTTTTAGATGAGGGCACTCACTGAACATAGAGAACTGAATGTAGAGAAATGATCCTGGTGTATTTTCCCTCCTTCCCCTACCCCTGTTTACAGCTCCATGAAAGTGAACGTACTTCCCAGTTTCATTTTTATTTTTAAGCTCTTGCAGCAGTTACCATCTAGAGCAAGACACTGGGATGAAAGAAAGAAGAAAAGACAGGTCAGGAAATAAAAAGCTGAGCTTGTACTACACATGTGTTGTATCAAAAGAAAAATTAAAAGGAAAAAAATAAAAGAGTGACACACAGAGCCAAGTGCTGATTAAAGAGAAGCACCACATGGATCTGGACCCTCTAAGAGCTGTAATTGCAAAACCAGGCTCTGCCTGATTTAAATGGCACACCAGTGTTGAGGATGGCCTCAAAGCAGTAGGGGAAGCAGTAGTACATAAAGGATTGTGACAGGCAGCAAAGTGGTGTGTGACACCCGAGGGAGGCCACCATAAAGAGCCAGCAGTGGCTTAGGAAGGGGATATACTCCTACACGTCCTGTGATAAGCAACTCATTCTGCAGCTTTCTGTCAGAGAGGGTTTAACAGCACACAAACAGCAGTAGAGCTCAGCAAAGCTGAAATTCATGAAAAAATAAGAAGAAAAGCAACAAGCTCCTGCATGAAGGCCACCAGGGCACAGCGTGGCTCTTGCAAGGGGACAGAGGTGAGGAGAAAACCTTGTCCTTTATTTCTAAATCCAGCACGTTCTGTGGGAACGACAGATAAGTAGCAAACTCTAGAAGAGCAAGCACAGGCTCTTTTGCTGCTCAGAAGAACCTTTTGATAGCCACACACTCACTCCTTCCCTCTCCAACCCTAGATATGAACCTCCTAGCCCTGCCTAATCGAAGATTTTATCATTGTTTGATTCACTAATTAACTGATTATGCAGCAAATCAGACCACGAACTGGCCAAGGTCTAAATGAAGCCCTTGCCAACACCAGACTTCCTACTGATATTTATAATCCCCAAACAAGCCTTTGCCTGAAGCTCTGGTTGCAGGCAGTGACTCAGCAGTCGCAGGGCTCTTATTAGTATTCTCCAAGCATTTCCAGAGCATTTTACACTGACTGTCTCACTTGTGCTGTGATCAGACCTATCAGTTTGTGGTGAATCGCTCTGAGGAAGGTTACAGGTCTCCATAGGGACCTGCACATGATCTTTGAAAAGTGCATTTCCCTCTAGCAAGTCATAAATGCTCGGGAGAGTTGCTAAAGATCACACAAAATATATTATTGAATACTTTGACGCCGTGCTTTCATCCCGTGTTATCATAGACTTAAAGTATATTAAAAGGTTCCCTAAATACCAAGTGCATTTGTGTGGAATAGATTTGTGTTTTCCAAAGCCAGAAGAAAATAGCTTTGTAGCATTAGATGATATGTAACACTTTTTCTGCAGTTCTGCAGAATGGATTATAAGCATTTGACAGTGATTTCCCCCCCTTCCCCTTTTTTATTTTCCCCCAGCACCAATGACTGTTCTGATAGACTTCAGTTAATTTCTTTGGATTGTTTTTTAACTTCCTAATGCTCCACAGTCAGAATGAAAAATAAGAACCTTCTGGATCTTGTCATGATAAGGTCAGATTGTAGAATTTTTCTTTCCAGCAATTGAGCCAGGCTCTCTCCTTCCAGAATACATTTACTCAGTAATAAACATCTCCAGACAGCCGGCCTGTACAGACTGGAAACAATTAAGCCAAAATTGGGGAAAGCAGCACATGAATAAGTATTCCACTTTAATGAAATTAGACTAAAAAATTCAGGAGCAAAGGAAATAAAAGCATTTTCAAATTGTATTAATTAGATATATTTGTAAAAATCTGTGCTTATGCAAGTACCTTATGCATATTTTAATATCAAACTACACAGAAAATATGCTGGGTAATTCCAAGCTGTGGTCAGCTTGGAATAATGCTGTGGTCAAGCACGAGGCAAAGACCAACTTTAATTTAAATATAAAATTTAAATATAAAATTTAATTTTTTACTCCAAAATATATTTTGGGGTATAAAATTTAATGTCCAGTAGGAGAAACAAAGAAGTTTAGCCAAATTTCTTTCAGCTATATAAAAACAAGCCTGCAAAGCAACAGGTTAAAAGAATTTGTCTTAGTAAAATCAAAAAAAGATGAAAAAGCAGCTTATTTAAGAAATGAGTTAACAATTTATGCTATGAAGAAACGTCATCTCTCAATTAGGTGAGCAGTTAATATGTTTAGCTGCCCCAGCTTGTTAGAGAGCCAAGTAAAATCCCCATGAAACAACCCAGTTTGTCTATCTTCATGAACATTCCACTAGATCCTAAATTTTATAGCTTTCTATTTTGCATAAATGCATTTCCCCCTTAGATATCATGTATTTAAATGCAAATCCATCACCTGTTTACTGGCAGTAAAAGAACAAAAAGCACCTGTGCTATTATTTTTAATTAGGTTATCCTCCTACACCTCCTCTGCCCAACATCCTCAAATAGTTGCTACATAAATTCTAAAATTATTTGGAATTGAATAATTATGCATCGTACTTGTGACTGCTCTTGGTGATGTTTTCTCAAGAGACTTAAAAAACGAAACTTGGTTTTATAAAGCACTATTTCAATTTGGAAAGTTCACAGCAATTTCAAGAGGAATTAATGAACGCTGCTAATAGCTGGATCTGAGTTATAAGGCATTAGAAGGACACAATCATGAGGAAAGGCAATATATAACCTTTAGATGGGACAATTAGAGATCAATTATTAGAGCCAGAGAAGAGCATTCGAAAGCAGCTTCTTCATTAATCAAAGATTATCTCAAATTAGAATGTTTAATTATTTGCCAGGGTTCTTTGTATATTCTTCTGCACCAAAAAAAAAAAAAAAAAACCCAAAAAAAACCCCCCAACAAAACAAAAAGCCAGGGGCTTCTGGAAAACTCCTAGCTTTTTAGACATTTCTTTTTAACATGGTTTTAAAGCTAAAATACTAAATATTTTTAAAGACCATGTAACACAGGGGAAGTAACATAACTCAGAAAATTACATGGAAGATGCCACAGCTGCTGTTTTTAATATACTGCCTGCTGGGTGTTGTTCACCATTTGAATGTCTGGCTACACAGAAAAACACTTTTAATAGGAGTGGTAAAAAAGGAGAAGGTCTGAATATTGTACACATATTTGGGCCAGAATCCTAGGACCTCACGTTAAATTTAGATCCACTTGTAGGCATTTGAATTTTAGGTTCCCTAACACTGAGCACATCCAAAATCTCATGAACATGAGAAGCAGCATCATGAACAGGCATGGAAAGGGTGAGTAGACCCAGCTGGTGGGTAGAAATTGCTGGCCACCAGCATCTGCTCCCCTGCCACTGCACAGAGAGCACCATCTCCCCTGTCAGAGGCAGCCCTCCAAATGCAAGCTGCAAAACATGCTGGAGGTTTGTTCAGCGTTACCTCTCCTGGGCTTGGAGCCATCACTGACCAAATCACCACATGCATTTGTACATTCTGACAGCTTAGATGATAGCTGGGAGGAGATATACCTGGATTGCAGGAAAGACCTTTTGACTTTCCTGCAAAAAAACAGAAGTTTTTGAGAAACACGAAGAGGGGGAAGAGTTTTGCTGAGATCCCTTTGCAGTTTAGGCAGGTGCAAAGTATATGGCTTAGGGGGAATGGTAACTCCTACTGGTAAGAGCTGAAGTGCTTGCACAAGTCTCCTCTAAAACCCGTCCAACCTGTGCTGGGCACACTCACCATTTATCTCCTGCAAGGGAGATAAATGCTTGGTGGGCACAACACAAGCTGTCCACAGGGCTGTGAGCACCTGAGTGCCTGCTCATGGATCTTCTCAGGAAGCATGTCCCACCACGGTGCCTGGGCAGTTATTCTTCAGTGACAGCCAGACACAGGTACAGGTGCAGACTGAGGGACCAAGCTGTTCCCACTAGGAGATGCCATTCCTACAAAATTATGTTTTTTCCCGTGGCCAATCTTATATTCAAGCCACAATGACACCTTTTATGTCAGGTGGTTGAATCACCATTCCTGGACATGTTTAAAACTCCTGGAGATGTGGTGCTTAGGGACATGGTTTAGCAGTGGACTTGGCAGTTAGGTTAAAGGTTGGACTCAGTGATCTTAAAGGTCTTTTCCAACCTAAACAATTCTATGAGTCTATGAACTAGATTTCTGCATGTGTTGGAACCACAAACCTTTCTGGTATAACTCTGCTTTTAACAGAAATGCCTCCTGAGTCAGAACTACCCCTGAGGTTCTCTGATTAAAAACTGTCACTGCTTGTGAGTAAGCAGACTAGCAACCTGAGACAAACAAATGGCTCTTGGTCTGTCTTGCACCAAGTCTGTCCCCTACTGTTCATTAATTTACCTGCTGTCATAATGAAGATTCGTCAAGCATTCACACATCTACCAAGTCACCACTAAAGAACAGGGCAGTGATACGCGTGGCACATGGCATCTCCTGCTGCTGTAGTAGACCCTGTGCAGTACCCATATGGTGGGTGTGCTCTGAGGTGATGCAGAAGCTCCTCCTTCTCACAGAGTGCTGAGCACGAGTTCAGAGAGCAGTTCCTCCACAGATGGCCAGAAGAGAAGGCAGTGTAGGGGATACTGGGGTGATTCTCACTGATAAAAGGAGATAAAGGCAAAGGAAGATGCAGTCAAGAACACAGGGAAACCCACACAATTCTTTTCAATGGTGTAGAACATGTCTTTATGGAGACCAGAGCTTAGGGTCTTTCAACATCTGTTGGCAGTGTCACCAGAACAAAGCAAAACGTTTGACTCTGATGGGTGAGGGGTGTCAAGTGTGCTGTCACCCTCTTATTTAATCATTACCTTTTTTTTCCACTTTGAATTCTTGACATTCTGCTAAATATAGGGCAAAATGATGGATAGCTACTTTTGCTGTGTGCTGTTTGCTGTAATTAAAGTCAATTCTTGAAACTACTTGGTCTGCTTTTTCCTTTGACTCCGGGGAAAAGTTATTTTCACACTTCCTACAGTTTTCTTAAATGCTTTAATTCTTACTAGTGTAAGAATGTAACAAAATGAAGTGTTATTTAGAAGTACTCAAATGTTCAGCTAATAATAGTGTATGATCTAATTACTGTATAGACTTTATCTAAGAGGCTGTAGCCAAAATAGCTGTCTATGGGAATACCATGCAAACATATCTGAACATTCACTATACTAAATGGAGCATAATACAGTTTTTCCCACCCCATTCCTATTTTCTGCAGTAGGCAAACCATCCAGGTTTGAGGAAACAGGACCAAGGCCATGGCATCTTACGGCTTATTGATCCCTGGCTGCTTTCTCTGCCCTTTGAATCAGCCACGAACTGCCTTGGTGAGCACAGATTTCAGGGTGCTCAAGGTCAGCACCACTCCACCCAACTATGCCAGACTCTATTTGTTAATTATTTGTGCCTCTTCACATCATAAGTCACACACACACCATGGTGCCCTGCACTTTACTTGCTGTTCCATAAAGCTTTCTAGGTAAGATGCACCTCTCTGGTTGGAGAAAGGAGCTAAAAGTTTGCAGTTTCACAATTTAGGTTGGTGCAAAGCTTGGCCACTGCTGACAGGTTTGATCTCTCTCTGTCTAAACTGTGTGTTGATGCTCACCTCCTTTTTTGCTAGCACTAGCACTTCTGTAACCAAACCAAGAGCTGCAGCTGTATATTTTGAATTGGTGGGTTAATTTTCAGCCATATATCTGCAGGGATACTAGAACTCACATGGGGAAAACAGCAAGAATAAATAGCTAGTCCAAAGTAGAGTCATCCAGACTTCAGTTGTCTATGGGATTGCAGCCTAAATCAACCACCACACCACCTAGGGAGGTGGCTTCTGCATTATGCAGCTCCACTTCTTGAATGCACAGTTAGCAATGGAACACTGAGGCACACATAAATATCTGGCCCAGTAAAGAGCAAGTAAACCACAATAGAGTGTCTGCATATTTGAAAAGTGCCAAGCAATTTCATTCTTTCAAGTAGTGCATTAAGCAAAAGCCCAGGTTCCTTCATGGGTTGGATTAGGGCTGTGGCAAATCCATGGAAGGAGCAGCAAGTGATGGGGCAGATTTAAGGCCTATGTTTTCTGTAGGTGAACTCCATGTTAGCTCTTTCTCAGCCTGCTAGGTCTTGTTAAAAAAAAAATAATTTAAATTAACTCACATATAACGTAGGAGGAACTTATTCTAAATTATTATTACACTATTATATATTATGATAATTATTATTCTAAATACCTATGCTGAATACTTATGCATGAAACACTTGGTGTATTGACTATGTTCTCAACATAAAAAATATGGCTCTAAATTGAATTAGGCAGCAATCTCTCTGAAGTCTGAAAGTCTGTAATAGTAGAGATATCACTCAGTTCCCTGATACAGACATTAATTTGTGGCAGAATAGTCACCTCTTAGAGCTGCCCATTGAGTTCAGCCAGAATTTCAGCCAAATCTGTGAGATCCAGTTGCAAGGTTTTTTATTATTATATCAGTGTGGGGAAAATGACTTGTCCCACATTTTAAGAAAGCACAATTTACTTGTAAATTACAAAAAAGTACACCAATTCTATCATCTATTGGCATGAAAATTGCTTATTGATTCAAAGAAAATGCTAGAAATATTTTACATTAAATTACTGTGCTAAAACTAGAGTTTATAGCACTGAGAACTTTTGTGAAGTGTCGTTAAAGGGAGGAAATTAGGATACAAAAGGATAAAATAGATTGTAAAGATGCTTATAAAAAAAACTTAATGCAGAAGGTTGTTTTGGTTTGTGTTTTTTTTTTTTTTTAATAAGGCTATTTCTATTTAAGATATACAAATATTAAATTATTAAATAAATTGTTTCATCTGGGTCATTTTAATTCTTACCAAATGAACATTATTTCTATAGAAATGCAGTTTTCTTCTTCAGACAGCAGAATCATATCAATGTAATGCATCAAATTATTATAACAAACAATTCAGAGTAATCATAAATGCAAGGATTGTGGTTGTGCTGCTTTGCTGGAGAGGTAGCTCTCAAAGTTTTAAAAATTTCCATTCTCTGCACCACAGAAGTGTTTGAGAGAGGACAAGAGAGCCAGGAGAGAGCTTCTGCTTGTGCACCAGCTCTCCTTTACCAGTGCTGGATGGAAGTGAGCGCCCTGCCTTGACTTCACAAAGTTCCTCTTCAGGTTTATTCACAGACTTAAAATTAAATCCTCGTTAGATCAAAGCCAGAGGTCACCCCAGTAAGAACCCTTCCCTCTTCTGCTGGTGGCAAATTTGTATTTCTGATTCAGCAGAGCACTTCAGCGTGCAGTTTGAGTCATCTGAGGCACCATAAATCAACATAAATATACACACACAGTCGAGTGTGTGCACAATTGCTTGGCCAGAACCAGACCTATATCAGCAAGGGAGCTTCTTGAGGCTCTGTTAATCCTGTTTTATCACACATGAAGACTTCAGTGCTAAAAGTGTGTCCAAGACGTAGAGCAGCAAGTGAATTTGTAGACGTTTGGGCTTCTGAGGCCAACGTGTGTCCCCACGCCAGCCCAGGTCCCTGTGCCTCCCTGGTGGGTTACCAGGGATTGTGTTTGTCTTCAAAAGGGAGCCCAAGGAATGAGCACTGTCCAAAGGAACTGCTTCTCAGGTACCATGTTTCAACCCAGTCTAGCTATGATGAAGACACTGCTCTCCAAGCAGTTATATCCTCTTTTTCCACAAGAGGTTGTGAACAGGGGTTGGATATTTGCAAACTATGAGAATCAGAAACATTAAGGCTGGAAAAGACTTCTAAGGTCAACTCCAACCACCACCCAACACTACTGCCCTCTTAGTTTTTGCCTCAGAAAAGTTACTTTATAATTTTCTTTTAATGAAGTAAAGGTATAACGTGTCTCCTACTGTTGTAGCTGAAGAAGTTTGTATCAGCCAGAGATTTGGAGAGGCAGAGCCTATAAAAATTAATGCTACCTGACAAATACGCACAGGCTGCACATTTCTGGCAGAAGGTAAGTTTCACTTGACCTTGGAGGAGAATGTTCCTAACAATTTAGAACTGAGGGCTCATCTGTGTATGTATTTCCACTGGCTTTATCTGTCTGTGAGCTCTCCACCATCCTTCTCCCATATAGTGTTAAAAAAAAAAAAGAGGGTATGACTTCACAGTTGCAAAACTAAGTTTAAGATAAACTTTTTGCAGCAGGATGCATCTTTTCATCATAAATGTTCAGAGCCTGCTGTGAAAGGATCCCAGTATCTCCCCAAGACCACTATGAGCTTTTGCAAAACACACTAAATTGTAATGATTACAAGAATACAGGCACTGGAGCTCTGGTCAGCATTTCAAATTGCCCCAGTCTATTGTACATATTAACCTACCTTTGAAAATAAAATACCTGCCTGGAGCAATTCTCAGTCCATTTCCCATTTAAAAAAATACCAACCAAATCCCAGTTCACCTGCTTGAAAATTGGTTGCACATATGATGAGGCATTTCTACAGTATGTCAGTCTTAACCCCAAAACATCCCCAGATATTCCTCTCCACCCCATTCCAAATGCCTGAAAACAGAGTTTGTTACTGGAATATTTGATCACAGCTTTACAAAAGACAGTACCATACTTTTGATGTCTCAGGAGCTGATTGGAAAAACACCTCACTGCAGGTTATCAAGAATTTTTATTAGTCAATGTCTATTTTTGTTCTGTATCACACACAAAATATTACTATTTCCAAGCCTCTCAGAGCAGTGCTAAGTTGCAGTATCCACCAGGTAAGGGCCAGTCCTCCCAGCCAAGCTCTCAACTTCGCTGCAGGCTTTTTCTACAGTTCCTGTAGTGTAAAAGGTCGATAAACACCAGAAATAAAACCTTTTACTTGTTTTCCCCATATGTCTTAGGATTTTCACTGCTGGAGTAGTACACTTCCACCCCCAGACTCCCTTCTCCTGCAGAAGACATTGCCTCGCAGAGGGGCAGGTTCCCATCAACAGTCAGCAGTGACCCCATGAACAAAGCAACTGCACCATGGGCTCCATAGGAAAATGCAGCCTGAATAAAAATGCTAGTAATAACTAAGGAAATGGAAGAATTCTGGAGGGATATTCATGGTGGCAACAGTCACATATATGGGTAGAAAAAGGGAAGGTTTTATTGAAAAATCAGTTTTAACACCATCTTGATAGTAAAGGGTATTCAGTTTTAAAAGTCTGATACCAGATGCTGAGCCAATTAACAGAGGGTTATGAAAATCACATTCTCTACTACACTCTCCTCTGACTTTAGAAGGAAAAATGTGATCAGCAAAGAACAAGAACACATCCACCTGCATGTGAACGTTTTCTAATTATTCATGTGGCTATAAATGACCTCTGGCAGCTCATAACACGATGAACACCGAAAATGAACAGGGCATGCCATTGGCAAAATAGTGCAGATCCTTCCTCATTTCCCTTGAAATGAAATTTTTGGCCTTGCTATGGCAAAGAAACAAAACTGAACACGCAGTTTTATTAAGGTTTAAGATCCTTTCTTGTCTTGGTCACATACTTTCAACACCTCTCCAGTGCCAACATTGATAATCATGTGGTTAAGAAATTGTTTGCTTTCTTATATATTTTTTTTTTTTGGTTTTGAATCTATCTTAATTTTCATCTGTGTCAGCTCCTGATCCAGTTCAGTATAAGGTTACTCAAAAGTAGGACTGCTGTCTTCTGTAGGAGATGCCTAGATGTTTTGCACAGAAAGAAGAATCATAGCATCATAGAATGGTCAGGTTGGAAGGGACCTCAAGAGTCATCTGGTCCAACCTTTCTTGGCAAAACCACAGTCTAGACAAGATGGCCCAGCAATCTGTGCAGCTGAATCTTAAAAGTGACCAATGTTGGGGAATCCACCACTTCCCTGGGGAGAGCACTCCAATCATGGATGGAAAGAAGGGATGATACATTCAATGCTAACAGATACTTGGACCTGTTCAAATTAGTGCCAGCTTACGACCTGATTCATCCTCAGCTGAAGCAGCATAGATGTCCACATTACACAACGACCTGTGCAATCTTTCCTGTTGTGTTTGTAACTATTAACCACAGTGCTCCTACCACACAACAGAATAAAACAAATTGGTTCTGCCTGAAAGTGGGAGCAGAAAACCTGTTAGCTAAGATGGAAGTCTCTGCATTTCACTCAGAAACAAGCTTCACAGCTTAGTCATAAATACCTAAAAATCTTGTTTTCTGATAGAAAACAAGTCACATACAAGTTAATATATTTAATTTCTGGGTGGCACATGTAGCACTAGAAAATCAAATGTGTCCCCATAGCAAACCTATAACTGGAAGATGCAATGTTAATTTTTCCATACAACTTACCTACAGGAACCAAGTTCAACTTAGTCCCAGCTGAGAATTTACTCAGTCATAATGTTTATAACAGCAGCTCACAAAATAAATCATAACACACTAGTACTGCCATTAAATTATGCTGTATAGTTCTGTGGTAGCAATGCTAAATAAATATTTAATTCTTAGTATAATGATCTTGAATGCTGGTTATTTCACAATTCGCTTTGTCCAGTAAGGAGATTAATTTTCAGATTAAAATATTAAATTTTTTTTTCCTATTATTCTTGTTTTCATAGAGAATAGGATAATAAGGGTGTTTTTATTTCTCAGTAATTATGCTATACTGAGATACCTTTAATAATTCAGTAACCATGTGGGAAAAAAAAAAAAAAAAGAAAAGAAAATGTATGCACTTATTAAAGTAACATTAAGTGCTTTAATTATAATTTTTGGTCAGGACACACATGTTATAAATAAATTCAAATTAACCTTAAATTTAAAAAAAATAGAAAAACTGCAGTCAGCAAGAAAATCAGACTTCTTACTAAACTTTGCATTGCAACTTTTAAATTCCCTGAGAAGATTTTACTGGAAGTGATACTTAACCTTTATATGTCATGATCTTGGAATGGCAAGGTCTACACTTCTATGGCCAGGCCAATTATCTCCAATTATGCAATAAATGTGCAAGGCTTGTTCAGCGCCAGTATAAATCCCCTAGTTTTATACTATGCCTTCAGAAACACACTAAGAGTTAAAAAACAGAATCATCTTCCAGTAAGATTTTAATGAAACACACCTTTTTGTAACTTCACTGTTTAACACCTTTCATTTCAGTAGGTTTTACAGCAGCATTAAAGAATAAAACTGCTTGGCTACCCTAATTTGAAATAGCAAGCCTAGTGCCCTCGTGCCTTTCAGGGCTGTCTTAACTCTCTGCCACATGTATTTCTTCTGGACAATGACCATATAAAAGATTAACATGTTGAGTGTGCTCATTGTAAAACACAAAATTTATTGGAGCAGTTAATTTTTTTTAAATTTACAATAAAAGATCACAATCACCTACCCTGCAGGAACAACAGTGATGTATCTGCACCACAGCTTACTCACACAGTTCTTCTGGTTTTGTTACAGAACGGGTGCATGGAATAGACCTGGCTGAGACATGTGCTGAGGTTTTTTTTCATGATGGCATCAAAAATGTTATTTAGTTTTTCTCAGGAGTAACTTATTGTACTGAAGTGGTATTATTAGGAAAAAAGATTAATTACAGAAGGATGAAATAGGGGCTATACAGGGTATTACCAGGGCACAACAGGAAAGACCCTAAGAGTAGGAGAAAAGTGAGAGACAGTGTTCTCCCTGATTTCCACTAGAGTCTTGCAAGTAATAGTGAAATAAAAGATCCCAGGAGCCATGTCCTTTCCTTGTTAGCTGTTGAGACCAATCATTTTTTATATCACTTTATCTGCATAGCCACTTTTTTTTTTTAGCAATGCATTTCTTTACAGACTTTCAGGATCAGATCTATATTGATATCACATTCACTGGGATTCACCTGGGTGATGCTTTCCAGCCCAAAGATACCAAACTAAATTGCCGTAGGCTTTGGGAGAAGAAGGTTATGAGACAGGACAGAGCACAACAGCACAGAGAAAGACACTGATTACCCTCAGAGAAACCCAAAGAAGCTAATTGCTAGCAAATATCTCCAACAAGGAGGCTGGAGATATCCGTCTTGATACAAAGAGAGAAAAAGGAGGAGCAAAGCCCTGTGCAGGTCCAGCCTCCAAGAAATTTAATCAGCTGTTGACAGGAGGCAGGGAAGAAATGCAAACCCATGATGCAGAGGACAACCCATGGCTGGAGCTCGCTGCTGGGATTCACTTGGTCATGCTCAGAGCAAACTCTTCAGCTTTCTAAATGCACAGGGCCAATAGTATCACCAAAATCATGCTGAGAACTCAAATCTGCCAAGCTTCCAGGAACCAACATTAAAATATCCAAAACATTTAATGCTAATTCTACATAGAAGGTCCCCTGTTGCTCCATGCATTGTCTCCTGTGTTTTGCATTGCTATCTGTGTGTAAAATATATGCTTGTTGACTTGCACTGAGAAATCTGGGTTTAATCACTCAAAACAGGCTGAAAGGACTGCAAAGTGCCAGACAGCTGGGCAAGGGATAACACAGATTGCTGGATGGAGCCTCTAGCCACGTTTCCCTGCTCTCCATCTTACTGGCACAAGGGAACTCACTGGGCTTAACATTAACCAAAACCAGAAAACAATAGTACCAGCTGCCAGGCAGCCTCAGAGAAAGTACCTCATTATTTACAGCAGCTAAAAAAATATCTAATTTGTCCTTAAGTATTTTCAAATTGTTTAGAATTCATTCTTTAAGGTGTCTTAAATAAAGCTCCCAGGTTGTAAAACTTTGATGTTCTATATTAAAATAAAAATCCTTGCTGATATTACATATAGCTTAGATTCATAGACTCATTTTGGGTGGAAGAGTTCTTTAAGATCATTGAGTCCAACAGTTAAGCCAGCACTACCAGGTCACCACTAAACCATGTCCCTCAACACCACATCTACACATCTTTTACATTGCTGCAGGGATGGGGACTCCACCACTGCCCTGGGCAGCCTGGGCCAGACCTTGAGAACTCTTTTGGAGAAGAAATTGTTCCTAATATTCTATCTAAACCTCCCCTGGTGCAACTGGAGGCCATTTCCTCTAGTCCTATTAACTTGGCCTTGTTGAACCTTATCCCACTGGTCATCAATCCAGCCTGTCCAGACGCCCCTGTGGAGCCTCCCTACCTTCACACAGATCAACACACTCACCTAAGTTGGTGTCATCTGCAAGCTTACTGAGGGTGCCCTCAGTTATTGCCCTTGATTTTTCTGTGATGTTCCAAAGCATACACGCATATTGCACATGTAGTATATTTGTACAGGTATATTATGATCATCCAGCAGAACCAGCTTTTAACATGACCTTAAAAGAGCCTATGTTTGTTTATTGGATTCTCCAGAGCCTAGAAACTGTTGTTTTTCCTCTCAGATAGAATCCCATTGGCAAAGTAACAGTAAAAAGGTGTTGTGGTCAGCTCCCTCACTTTCAGTTGTCTCTTTGGTTTCTGCAAGGAGAATTGTAATTCATACTCAAAGATATGCAGGTCATTCATATCCAGAGATGCACACATTATAATGCAGCCTTCCCAGAAGACATTTGTCATGGAGGATAATTGAGAAAGGTTGGGCCACCATCTGTGCCACAGCTTCAATACCATGCTGTAGTTCTCCTCCCACCTGCACTTCTCACTAATTCGGATGGTGAACCTGTAAGACTGCTCTCCTTGGTGGAAATGTTTTGCAGAATTTGAAAAGTAGCTATTGAACACATCTAATAACCATACTCCTTTCAGTGGCCTTACATCCTTCCAACAAATTCTTTGTCTGATTCTCGGTAGAAATAAAAATGATTCAACTAAACCTCTGAGATGTCTTACACCTCCTCTTTCTTGTTACTTTCCATGTCTTTGGACTTTAAGAATCAAAGAACAGGGGTAATTCTGTGATAAACATGGTCCTTTCCTTCCAAATTAAGAAAACTGAAGAGCTTCCTTTAGCGTGATTTAAGATCAACCACAATAGCTAAAAAAAGGAAACTCCTTCTCTGGTTTGCCTTTGTTTGGCTCTCGCCAAGTGAATTTGACAGTAATTTTTCTTTAACTTTATAATGAGATTAAAGAATCAAACACATTTTATCCATGCATTTAAATCAGACCCTTATACATGTATCAGCTGAACATAGGGAAGTAGCTGTACTGTTAATGCAGCCTTTATTTCATAGGTGGTGTTGTATTTTCCAATTTTACATTTAATGTTCTTCCCAGAGAAGACCCTGAGCATCCACAGAAGAGCCAAAGACCTCAGCATCATATTGCTGCCTCCCTCCCAAGATGGAGCATGTCCTGCATGGGACGAATACAAAAGCAGTACTCTGAAAAATCAGACATAAAAGTTCTTCTAAGTAAATATTATCACCACTGCTTGAGATGTCTGAACTCAGAAAAACCTGAAAATTTATCAAGTATGCCTCTCTTTCTTAACCTGAATAAGCTCTGAAACATTAACTGCTATTCTAATGTAGGGGGCACATCAAATCAGAACATAAGCTCATGGCTGTGCTTAGGAGAGTTGATAAAAAGTATAAACCCACTTCTGTGAAGAATGAGAAAAGGAGTGTTGAGAGATTGCACAGATCCAACACCAGCTTTTTGCTGTGCCCATGACCAGAAGGGGACCACGACAACCCACCACGTAAGCACTCTGGCCTCTGCCACCAACCCCATAGCAACACCAACAGTACTCAGCATCTTGAAAGCACTTAATCTTAGTGTGTTTTGTTTTTTTTTTTTAAATTAAATGAAGCTCTATATGTAAATCTATTCATTTCAACTTAATGTCCCCCATTGGTTATTTTTAATTCCTTTGTCCTGCTTTGATCCGGTTCATGACTGATCCCAGATCATTAATCCAATCCTTCAAAAGTGCCTACGGTGTGACATTTCAAGTCTATGTGATAGAGAAAATTATCATTAATAAGGATTTTATATCCAAGGTAATCAAATTAGGATTATTTTCAGCAACTCAGGAACCAATTTTTCTTTCTGTGAAATTTTTCTTTCTTTTTCTTTCAGTATCTATTTCTCTTTCAAGATGAGATTTCTTGTAGAATGCTTCCAAGTGTAACCATTTTTATAGGAATTTGCCATTGATAAAATTTATAAATTTCAAGGACATTTTGGAGTTGTCAGCACGGGGCTGCCAGTATTATGTCACTCAAACTGAAGTCCTTTCTGACAACACAGCATTTTCCCTAGTATCACTGACACGTGTCTAAAGAGCAAGTCACCTGTTACATTCAGTGGTCTGTAGCTGACACTTCTCCTATTTTATACACTAGGCTATTACTCCACAATAATTTAAAATAATTTTTCTCCTCAGTGGTTTTGAAACAGATAAAGCCATTTGTAACACAAGGCAGACAATTTTAACACCCTGCCAGCACATCCCACATTTTTCTCCTCTGTCAGGGTTTCACTCACAGCAGGAACAAGACACCTATTTAATATCATCCGGGGGAAAACTCAACAAATTTTTGTGTTCATTTTACCAAGAAATGCAATGAGGTTCTAAACATTTAAATTAAAGGCACCCCACGTGGCTTTGTATCTTGCTGAGCAGTTTGCCAATTCAAAGGGATGTCAGGAAGGAGCAACGTTTAACTAGCTGCAATATGCATTGATTTTATGAAAGATTAAGTTTTGCCAAATTGCAAGAAGAAAAATTTAGCTCTCAGAAATCTGCTTGACATAAGGGAATGAACAGTGGAAATTCATTAATCAAAGTCTGTAAAGGCATTATTAATAACCTTCCTTGTTAGTTATAAAGGAAAATAATGATATTTTAAAACACTTAGAACATTTAGGGTACCTGTAGGAATTGCCTTTGCTAGAAACTAGCTCCACTAGTAAGATGAAAACTGCTGATATCAGTTTGAGGAAAATATAAAAGAGTAATTTGGGCAAAGATGTGCCTGCCAGAATGTGTAGTTTATGAAAACATTGGAGAGTAGTTATTTGGAGCTTTCCCTGGGCTATATCTATTGACACAACAGCATCTCAACCTACCAAACCACATTAAAAAGTTGTACACAGACAACTTGACAAACAACTGGGTTTTAGCATACAAAGTGTAAACCAATGCTTTAGATTTTTGCATAACAATTCTATTATTTTTTTTAATTAGTCAATGAAATGCATGTACATAAGCCTACCTAAACCTCATCTGAACTCATCTTGACAGGGAACTCAATATTTTGGGGACATTGTCAGTTTTTGTGGTTAAAGATTTATTCTAGTCTAGTTCTTAACATACCAAAATATTAATTGGGAAACACTTGAGAAAGGTCATTTTCAGCTATAAAAGGATTCAGGGTAAAAAACTCCAGATGTTTATATACAGCATTGCTAATTAGGTTATTGGAGAATTGAATTAACCAAAGTTTTATCCTGAATTTTCATGCATAATACCTAAAATTATTTTCACATTAAATAAACACATAAATGAAAACAGATTTTTTATGACTGTTCAACCAAATAAAAAATATGTGCTTTTTCCTGTTTACATAATCCTCATTTTTCAGCTGCACAGTCTGAACCCTTTAAAATTTTACTTTCAATCTTCTTTCTCTGCAAAATTATTCTGCACAGCATTTGGGGAGGACCTTCACAAAGCATTTTATTAAAAAAAAAAAAAGAAAATCTACAAAATATCCTGTATTTCAGTGCTTTTATTCTGGTGAATTTGTGTAGGTACCGTTAAGAAAATTATGACTTTTTTTTTTTTTTTTAAGAAAAGACCTTGATGTAGAACCACTAAATTATCTTTACTGTACTGTAATGCACCTCTGCAACAGTATTCAGTAAAAGCAACCAGGCCATATTTTCCACTCATGCTTATGTAAATCAGAAATAAATCATTTGAAGCCAGCAGGCGTGACCCACTGAGAACAAGTTCCCAGCTGCTAAGTATGGGCTTAGTCAGGAAAGATTTGTTGGATTCTGTGGTTTACGTTAAATGCAAGTAAAGAACAGATTTATCTTTGCTCCTGGTTTATAGAACATGCCTGGAATTTGGTCTTTTTAAATACCCATTATCGCTTTGTTCTTCCCCAAGTGTATACAGACTGTTAATTACTGCAAGTAGGAGTTGTGATCCCATGCAAACTGTCTCAACCCTGATGCTCACTGACATCCTACTGTCTCCTAAACATCCTCCTCTTTACACTCATCACACACAGCAGATGCAATTCATGGACAAACTGCAGAGCCAGAGAGAAATCCTGTATCCCTTTCTTACCAATGTTTTGGATTAATTTCTTCAGGGTTTGAGCTAAAATTCCCAACCCTGATTCAAATACCTGATTTTCTATATTTTTTTTTTTCCACTGTATTTATCCTACCATCTGTCTTAGAACTGCCCTTTGCAGCTGTCCCATGTACCAGCAAGGCTTGGAGAAAAGCCACAAAGACATCATGCAACAGGGTTGAAGGGCAACAGCAAAAAAACCCAAACCATTAAATTTCTTGATACCTTATTTATCTATTCGTAAAATATGTTAATCACAGTCAATCTGATATAACCTGGCTCAGCTTGGAGCTATTTCAAACATAACATTTTAGATGTCTGAGAAGAAACAAATAAGACTGTCTGGGCTGGGTAAGGGAAGGCTTTATAGAGTTTCCCCACACTGTGACAGATGAATATACATCCATCCTTCTACAGACCGAGTGCATGCAAACATCAAAATTAAATTTCATTCCTTCTCTATCAAGTAAGACAAAGCATGCTGTATTCTACAAGCAATCAGTATTATCTACTCAGGCACTGATATTTCTGGTCTCCTGAACTCTGTTAGCTGGGCTTTTGGAAGGTCTTTCTCCTCGATTAGATATGAGATATAATGTGGTCAAATGAATGGTTTTATCAGTTCACGTACACATCCACCCATGTCTAGGCACTGATACTGGGAAATACCAGATCCCTTCTGGTCTGTGCCCCAAAATCTGGGCAGAAGGGAGTGGTTTGTTAAATAAAATAACATCAAGAAGGAACAGGGTCTGCTTTCCCAGCTCTAAATTTACTAAAGTTTGTCTAAAGTTACTCAGTACAAAAAGACGTGCAATATCAAATGCAAAAGAGAAGATTCTCCCCAGAATCTGCTGAATCACTGTTTAATAAAGTTATAAACTGCATTAAACTAAGGTACAATTTTTTTCCTTAAGTATGTAACTTTCTGGGGAATAAAACACAATAGTTACTTCAAAAACTTATCTTCCAAAACTAATATTTCCATTTAATAAAGCAGATGCATTAAGAGACCAAGGCCTTATTCAATCTAAGCATTTAAATTACTTAATGGAATGTAAAACAGAAGCAAAAGATTAAACTGATGGCTATTGGCAGTCCTGAGCTGCCATCGGGTACTTCCTGGACAATATTCATCAGTCAAACCCAACTTCCAGGGCTGCCCACCTGAATAGCTGATGGTAAAGTCAGTAGCTGCTGCAGCGTTGAGGTTCAGACCTACACAGTCCCACGCAGGCTTCAGAGCTCAGTTTCTGTGCATTTAAAGGTTTTTTTTTTTTTTTTATATCTGATCCAGTGTAAGTACATTTGATATAACTCAGTCTGTCTTTATGCTCCCTGAGGTGAATTCTGGTCTCCAGAGTTCACCTTTAAGTGTATGGGACCATTTCACCAGCCCTCATGCAGAGCCAGGGCTTGAGTCTTGCTTCCACCACCACCAGCCTTTTTCTTTTAAAAGTTTGGCTTAGTTTAAAAGCCACTTTAAGAGTTTATTGTCTGCCATTATGAGCAGATATTAGTATATGTTTGGGGGTTACTATTAAAGAGTTATTTTTCCAGTAAAAAAAATAATAACTTTTATAGATTTCTTTATATGATTAATTCTATTTTAAAACAGACATAGCAGCAGGAAGCAATGGTGAGAGTTCAGCTTTCCTTGAGTTCTGGAATCAGGAATCATTCAAGCAAGTAAACTCCAAACAGCTGCAGTAATTGGCTGAAATTGCCACTTTTAATGACACAAATTATACCAGAGTGATGTTTAATGAAAGCTACAATTCCCAGCTTCTATATGCAAAATTTAAAACAGTCTCCTAAATTGTGTTGACCTCTCTTGTTTAATACCCTGCTAATCTTTGAAAATTGGAAACAAATGCTTCAATTAAGAGACAATTAATTGACAATTAATTCAACAATAAGCAGATGGCCAGAAAGAGCATCCTGCTATTAAATGAATCAAATGTGAGAGGGAGCATTTGACCTTTCTTCTGGAAAACAAAAAAAACCCTCAACCTCCCACCCCACCCAAAAAGAAACCACTTTTCTTAGAAGAAAGCGTGTGGATTTTTTTGCGTTGTACTGTGCAGAGCTATAACTTTGAAAAATGAAAATAAAAAGCTTATTTACATCAGTATTTTGGTCTAGGGGATAAGAATTGTGAATTAGGATAGGAATAAAGAGAAATAGCACGCACAAGCACAGGAGGATTTACAATAGCTCATGCACCCCAAGGCCTAATAGAAGAAAATAAAGCCACCATTATCATCAAAACTGCAGATGATCTCATAAAGGGCTTGTCTACATGAGGAGGTCAGCACAGAACAAGCTCTGTTATGAATTTAGAGTGTGGCTGCACCTTTTCTGAGCTCCCCGTGCCAGCACAGCGGTTCCTTTGCCATGGTGATGATGGATGGATGAGGCACGTTAAGAGGCTCGTGGTAGAATTGTTTGCTCTGATCCCTGTGCATTCACCAAAACTGGAATCAGGCATTGAAAGCACAAAGCAAAGGTCAAGGCTGTGCATCCTGCAGGGAGATTACTGATTTGCATTGGTTCACCACCTACTCAGCTGTTTTGCAGGTGGGAAAAGGGCAGTTCAGGACCCCGGGAGGGATAAGGTTCTTTACATTCATCTTTTCACTCCTCCCCCAATAATATCCCCATGCAGACTAGCCTAAGGATTTATTATTATTATATCTTGGCATACATCTAACCATTTTGCAGGTGGCTATGAAAAGAAGCCTTGAATTCCATAGCAAAACTTCCTTAGCTGAGCTAGGACTTCACTTCATCTCAAAAGAGCAAAGCCAGATTCTCAGTGGCACTGAGCATATTTTCACATAACTTCAGGAAATGGTCTTTCTTCAGCTTTTTGCTTCTTTGAGCAGATAGGTAAAATTCTAATTTTTCTCAGAGAACTGTCGTGTGTCTAAATATAAATTTATGCTGAATTTGTAATGTGCTACATAAAGCAGAGAAGACACTCATCTCATGCAAAAAGAACTATATTTATTTGACAATAAGATAATTCTATTAGCAAAAAAAAAAAAATTATTTTCTCTCAAATAAATTACAAAAGATAAATTGGTGAAAGTATTGACTTGACCAAAGTAAGAGTTCCTGGCAAAAAGCTGGATCTACAGATAAACCAATGTTATTACTTTCCAAATTTTTATTGAACTTAAATGAAAAAAAAATAACATGGTTAGTGATTGAGACATATAAATAAAACATTTCAGTCATCCTCCACATAGCACTGCAGGAGCTCTTTCTGTGTTTCGTTTGTTAGTGCATTTTATGCAGTCTGGCTGTGACTTCACTGGTAATTTATGCTGCTCAAACCCTGACACCTTGTGTGGCAGAAGCACACCTGACTTCCTAGAGCTTTGGCATAGGTGAAGCAAGGAGAGTAATCACTGCTTATACGTTGAGCCCTCTGAGTTTTGTTAATATTCATCAGAGCCTCCTGCTTTTTATTTCACTGTGTCTCTCTTAATCTCACCATGAGGACAACCTAATCCAAAAACCAGGGCAGCAAGACCATTAAACAAATTCATGAATACTTTCCCCATAATACTCATCTTTCCTATGTCAACATAATGGTGATGTTTTTTTTCCTTTAATATTAATAATACATTAGTACTTGAAAAAAGGTTTTCTTAAGTATTCCAGAAGTTAAACAGCCAAATAAAAGTTGCTGTATAAAATCAGATGTGTTCTGTGACTTCTGTTTGGACAGAATGGTGTCTCCTGGGAATTAACTGCTGAACTTGTAAAAGTCTTGATGGCAGTTCTCATGGTTCAGACAAGAAATGTGTAGAGGGAAGTCATTAAACTGGATTTCTTCAGGTATTTCCTGGAAAGTGGAAGACATCAACGGAGCTAGAAATACACTTGAACAGCATCAGGGCAAATCTGTTTGTATCTGCCAGGGATCTGAGGACTCCAAGTGTGTGACAACACAAGTACAATTTAGGACAGGTCATTCAGAAGCTTTATTAACTATGATCATAGCGAGAGAACTGAAGAAACAGTCAGAGAGCATCTTCCCCATGGTCTCTCCCCAGTGACTGCAGTGACCCAGGCTACATGTTGTTTTAGGAAAAAGAAAAAAAGAGGTTAGAAAAAACAAACATTTTGATGTTAACAGAGCCAGACTTCTTAAGTACTTTGTTAACTGCCACAATTCTAAGAAGGAACCAGACAGTAAATGATATGACAGTATGAAGAGGTGGCTCCTGGTGGAGAGTGTAGGAGTGGCACACTCACTAAGCATTATCTTAGCTCAGAAGTGGAGAGCTGGCAACAATCACAGCATTTAGCTGAAAGGAATGTCCTTTTAGTTAAGACAAACATTTTCAACAGACCTCTCAAATCTTAAATAATGATTTTACCACCACATCTTTGATTCCTGTTCAGTTTCCTCCTGCTCAAGCTTAGGACTTGAGACTGAAATAGTAATTGTAGATACATTTATGATGTTCAGAGCCATAGAGGAATGTTTTTCCTCTCTTATAAAGATTTTTTTTTAATACTTGAATGGTGAAGATTCAATTACCCAAGTCATCATCTCAGTTGTTTGGTTTTTTTTCCTAGAAGAGAGGTCTTGTTACTGACTATTGAAATATATTTCCTTTTGCCAAACATAGCCATAAGCTTTTAGTCAAGCTTCCTGTGTTAGTCAACTCTACAAACTGCTTCAAAATTGTAGCATTGTTCCAATTTCATATTTTAATTAAACTTTAAGAGTCCCCTAGCAGTTTTGTGCCTCTCTTTTCACTTGGAATATCTCAATCCATCCCCCGTCAGCACGCTGCACAGTGCTGAGTCTGCACACTCATTAGCAGGTGCCATAGGTGGAGGTAAAAAAAAAGTAGATGCAGAATATGACTCTGATCTACATAAATTTATACATAAAAATGTGCTGAGTTTGTCTTCACAGCTCATTGGAAGTTTAAAATATTCTTAATTGTTCTCCAAAATGCAAGACTTAAAGGAAAAATATTTTTGGAAGACTTGAAGTTGATTAATATCTTGACATAATTTGTTATTAAACCTGAAATAAAGGAAAAAGTATATTTTTCACTTTTTTAATTTTCATTTTTCTATTTCAGAATGCCTTTTCAAACTTTATAACAAAGGTGTCTAAAAAGTAAATAAAAAACTAAACAAACAAACAAAAAATAACACACAGTACTCCCCAAACACATCAAAAGCATGAAAAAACTTTAGTTTAATATGAAGTAAATTTTCTTGGAAAATTCATTGGTTTTAATTTTCATCCCAATAAGAGAATAGAAAAAAAGCATACATCAGCAAGAAAGAACAACTTCTATTCATAGTCATCCTGTATAATGTGAATTTTAGGTAAATACTGTTTTTAAAAAAAAAATAAATCACATTTTCTGAATGTCATGAAAAGAGCTTTTGTTCTGAGTGCTATTGTTTAATATTGCCAAGATTAAGATCTCCTTTGATTTTCTGAATATGTCCATGGTTTCATTCCTATAGTAATCAAGATAATTAGGAAAAAAAGGGGGGTTTATTAGTTCCATGCTGGAATTTTTAAATGTCTGGCAAAGCACCTATCACAGTCATTAATATAACTTATATTTGTAAGTATTCATTAATATATTAGTATAATATAGGATTAGAATAATCTGGGATGTTCCAAATAACCAGAAGAAATAGGACAAAACCTTCTTGTCAATATTTTAACAGAGTGCATGAGAGCATCTGTGTAATTATCTTCCTTAGGCTTTGGTTCCTGGCTCAATCTAATTATCTAATGACACCAAAATTGAGAGTTTAACTGATACAATACACCAGCACTCTATACCAACCATTACCATGAACAAATTGCTGAGTGCTCCTCAACACCACACTGAGATCAAAGTTAAATGCATTGGCAAATCGAAGTATCATTAATTTCCTTTGTCAGTGAAGGTATGTGAAATAGTAAAATACATAAGCAAGGATGAGTTTACTATTCCATCATTAACATTATCTAAAAAGGACATTTCACTACAGCTCTTTGAAGCATTTGTATAAAGTTGGTACAATCCAGGAGTTGGACATGGACCAGAGATCTAAAGGGATCCATGCTGGGTTGTGCTCAGTTTTGCAAAAAAAAGACAAGTGAGCAGCTTTTCTAGTCTTTTGCCCTCATTTTCCTTTGTTGCTACTGGAACATAGGCTTAACTAGTTTTTTTTTGTAGCCCTTCATCAAGTCTTGGCAGCTTATCACCGGCTCCAAGGCAGGATACAGGATAGCAGAGTATCAGCTTTGTGTCGTCTTCACTTGAAACCAAAAACCACATTCAGTCAGCTAATGAAAGACATAGTAAACCTGGCAGGTTATTATAAATCCTGTGCACTCATAAATGGCCCCAACAAGCAGGTACACTTCTGCAGCTCTCTGATCCTCAGTCAGACATTTCAGGGATGCACGGAGGATAATGTTCCCCTCAGATCCAACTCTGTCCTTTGCTAATCTCCTGTCAGCCAAATTCTCCTTGCTCTTCTCCATTGTGCATTGTGTTACATTCTAGAAATCCTTAATTAGATGCTGAGACAGGTTACAATGGTGTGACATCACTGGTGAGTCAGCATTTCAGCTAACAATTGCCAAACTTTAGGATTTATTTTTTTCTAAGACCCAAACTCAAGAAGTGTCTGGCTCTGTAGCTCACTTTCTGGTTCTTTGAAATGCAAATAAGTCCAGTAGACTGAAACTCAATCTGAATTACTCAGAAATGTCAGAACAAGAAAGGCTTTGCAGGTGCAATGCCCTATTTAACAAAAATTTTAAAAAGGTCGTGGTGGAAAGTGTGGATTTTGTCACTTGGAAGTTCTTTTAAAAAAGTGGTCTTACTAATCACAGTCACCAGACCTTTCTGAGCAAGATTTTGAGCATACAAATATAAGTGTCTTTAGCTAAAGTATACAGTATACAGTTTGCATTTGGTTCACCAAAGACCCTCTTCCTGGTATTACGTATACTATGGTGTAAGCGTGGTGGTGCAAAGGGTGATGAGCTTGACAAGTTTGGTGTCAAATCCTCAAAATCACCTTTATTCAGCCATGATTTCTGCAATTCACATTATGCTTCAGTAGTGCACATGAAAAGTGACCTTAGTCTCAGGTAAGTTCCACTTCTACAAGGAGAGATGAACAAATACATAAGAGTCCCCTTGACTGGAGGCTTCTCTGACAGACTGTTCCTCCCATGCAATAATTAGTGGGAGTTAATTCAACATAAGAATTTATTCCTGTAAGTTTTTTTTAGAAACATTGGTCTTCAAAGCCCACACCAACCAGGAACATTCGTTTTGTTAGCAGTCATTAACTGTATGATTCACCAGATTTAAATGCTATACAGAAATATCAATGTGGACACTCATTCCCAGACACGTAACATCTGATCTCCTCCTTTTCCAGAATGTTTAAGATACAGTGGTGGAATATCCTTATTTGCCATGCTGTTGCCTTTTTCCCTCAGGGGTATGGGGCCACTTCCCCTTTTTCTGGCTGCTCCTGCCCCTTCTCCCTCTCTGACTCAAATACTCTTGCAGTGCCCTAAGTCTTCATGGAAGTTTTCAGCTACATCAGTCTGCAAATAAAACACATCACAAGACAGACACCTTTCCCTAGGTAAACAATAGAGGGGTATGAAAAAAAGCACTGGCAACTGCTCATAATTTACTCATCTTTTACAAGGCAAAAAGCCCAGATTGTGCTATGATGCTTTTCTGAACAAATATTAATGTTAATCTCAATGTGAATGATTTGTAAAGTGACTGCAAGGTCTGTTAGTTTTCTGGCCCACTGAATACTTCTGGAGAACCAGGGTGCTGGGTACCACCAGGTTTCCCACCTAGTTCTACCCACTTAGGATCTCTAAACACAAGAATTTTCCTACCAGCACAGCCAGGAACTCGATTTCAGATGACAAGAAGAACTCACTGCTTTATGCTGAGGTGAAGCCTTAGGTCAGCGTTTTGCTGCTACGAAACACAGATGAGCTCAGCAAAGGTCTTTAAGCAAGCAGACCTTCTTAGACCTAATTTCAACCACCAGTGAGCAGTTTGTGCCATCATTCTTTCTCACCAGGCAATGCTGTGAGCTCAGCCATTTTGCCTCACCCAGTAAGTTACTTCAGATCAGTGCTGTCAAGAAAATAAATAACTTTTTTATTTCAACCCATTGCCATTCTTCCTTCTCCAGCAGACTCAGAGATCAAGCATCCTGCTGGAGTAGCAGACAGAAATTCATCCCCTTGTGTGAGTCCAAACACCTGTGCACCATCTCACTTGCATGATGATTGCTACACCCATGGTGCAACCACTGCATCTTCTGTGTTATCTGGCAATTTATAAACATAGCTGAGAAACTAATAAATGTAGGCTCTACGGCTGCCTGTTTACCCCCAGCTTCTGTTTGGCATCTCCCATATATCTGAAGGAAAAAAAAAATAAAACAATCAACAAACCAAAACAAATTATAGGAAAAAGAAAAGACTATACCATGAGATACCTGCCCAGAACAGAGTGATTAATTCAAATTAGCACAGGGACTTTAGTGGGCCACAGGGACACGATGATTAATGTGAAAGATACTTCATGCTAGAATAACAAAATAGACTTACTCAGTTCCATATATTACAGCAATTAGAGGAAAAAAAAAAAAAAAAAAAAGGATTGTGCAATATTTCCATGAAGCTAAAGGTACATCTATATCAATCCTTAGTGTGCATGTCTTTAGCCCACAGCTTACCCCCAGAGATTCCTAGATCTTCCCAGTGGGGCCCCTGCCACGTTCATCCCTGTGCCTGCTCCATCCCCGCAGTCACAAGCCAGTCTCCCCTCCCTCCAGCATGTTCCACTTGGCTCTGTCACACCTTAAAAGAACATAAAACAACTGTGGAGAAAATGCAAACAAACAGGAGCTGCCACATACGTGTTCTGGAAGAGCTTATTCCTGTGTGGGAAGTGCTACAGCACGCTCAGGAGCTTCTCTATCTATGTAAGCACAACGCCTTGGGATCATGCCAGCAGTGCCAAAGAAGGAGAATTTCATATCCTTAGTTAATCTATGAAAACTTTGTGTAAAATTTGGTTTTATTAACGTTGTTCACTGCTCACAGAGTATAACACTGAAATGGGAGGAAGAATGTCCTACATCCGTTGCTTGAACTGACAAACGACTGGAACAGCAGCCTGCACACGTGCACCCTCAGTTCTACGTGGTCAGGAGACCTTCTTCTCGTGTGACACAGGAGCACCATGTCCTGAGGCTTGAGGCTGCTTGATAACCCCAGAACGAGCAAATAGTCCATGAAAACTTCCTCCTGGTCTATAGCTAGAAAGACTCTGACTGGAAGTACCACGTGCAATCGGATTTTTTTTTTACCACACATTTTTAATGAATGGGGAAACGTCCTGACTAGAACCTAGACATTTATATTAATAAGGATCAATCAGTAAATAAAAGCATTCAAACACAGTGTTGTCTCCTATGGCCAAAGACAATACTTTTTTATTTGCCTTAGCATAGTGGAGTCACTGAGCTGATAAATAAATAATAACAGCCAGCACAGAGACTACTGTCGACGTCGTGTGCCAAAAGAAACAACACGCTACATTTGCCAGGAACAAAGGCAAAAACAATACCTTGCATGATATGATTTGTGAAGTAAAATTTAACTATCCTCTGAAGTAATTAGCAAGCGTATGAAACCTAAACAGAAAAAGGGACATCTCCTGTTTCTGCATCTCAGGCTGTCAGCCGCGGATGGGGAGGGTGAACCTGCCTGACAGTGACAAGGCAGCAGCAGAAAGCCTAGCACTGATCAGTTGGCAGGATTTCATAAAACCACAGCTCTTTCAGAAGGGCAAATGAGCTGTTCTTGTTCTTCTTTCTGTCCCTCCTCAAATATGCTGTCTGCGTCCAAATAGACACATAGGGACGCAAGACAGCTGGGCTGTCAGGGATCCTGCTAACCTAGATCTGTCAAGGTGAGCATGTGAAAGACTTCAATTTTCCATAGACTAGTTGGAGGAGGAGAATGATGTGCTGCCCATACTAAGCTGCTGCCACGGGGGATTCGGTAAGCTTTCAGCAACACTCAGTGGTGTTTGAATATACAACATACTCCAGCTTTTTCTGCTTGGCATGAGGATGTGGTTGTTAGGTGCCTGCGTGGAGAGGCTGCTGCTAAGACAAGACTTGGGGGAAAAGCCATGGCTTGGTTTGTTGTGTTGAGGGAAGAGCCAGGGTGGGTTTGTAATTCACAGGTTATCTTCACCTGTTGTTCAGTTGCCCACCTTGATAGCATCAGACTCCCTGAACTGAAAAGTTAGCTGTTCCAGCAGCATTGACACAATTTTCATCTTTCTGTGTCAGAAATGACTTAAGACTGAGTACTGTAGGGGTTGGTGTCCTTGAAGAATCACATCTATTTCATTTGAACACTAAAGAGCTGGTGGCATTTTGGTTACGAGCTGGAGTTCACCATAGTCTTCCCAGCTTCTCCCAAAGGTATTATTTCAAATTCTACCAATAATTTCTGTGAGAAATCATTGAAGTTAAGTTTTTGCATAGTTTTCTAATATTCGTGCACAGAGAGAAGCACCGTAGTACATGCACCACGGTAGAAAAGATAAGTTTTTTACTAAAATAAGAATTAGAAGATATCAGGTGAAGAACAGGCTACCCTAGTAAACGGCACCCTGACAGCATCCTCAGCAGATATGTTTTCCAGGAAAACCTAGTCAATACCAGCATGAGTTAAGAGAATACTTAGAGAAAGCCATAGGTGTTTTCAAAACGGATGGGCCATTAAGAGCAGGTAATTGAGTCCTTCTGGTTACGAACTGCCATTGAATTCAATAGGAGCTGCACATACATCTGAAGCAAACACTACCCTTTTGACAGACACCAGATAAGGTGATGGAAGAGCAGCACGATTCTGAGCAATAAAAAAGAGCATTAGTTTACAATAAAAACTGAAAATATAAATAAAGGCTCAAATATTTTTAGCACGGCCAAACTTTTGACAAAGTAATGAAAAGCTTGGGTGGAAATGTGTGATTTACCCCCTCTGGTGCTGCTTCACAAACAGATGTCTCCCTTTCTTGAGGTCTGTTCTGGGGAAAAATGAAGTACTTCTGTTTCACCAGAGGTCTGAGGTGGAGGAGTTGTAGTTATGTGCATGTGTTATGAACTTCCCTTTGCCATTTAACACTTACACTGAAGGAACATACATACATATACACTTGTAAAGAGTTCAGGTTCAAATTCAAGATCCTTTGGGTCACTTAACTTGTCTCCCATAAAAGGAGGAAGAAAACTGCTCCTACATCAAGATACTCCTGCTTATCTAAGAGTTTTGACATCCTCTTGACCAATAAATTAGGTGTATCAAGGTTTTCATACAGCTTAAAAATCTCTCATAGGGCAATAGGAGAATTCACATGATAACCTGACTAAAGCAGTAGCTACAAAACTCACCTCAGCCACGGGGTGGCAGATACATGGAGATTAACCTCCAGCTCTATTCAAATCCAGCCAGCATTATAGGTCCCATTTCACTGCCTTGAGAGCAACTTCTTGCTTGTGAGCAACCTCCAGATAAAGTCTCAATGGTATCTAAAGGCACTAATTATCCATCTAGCTGTAATCAACAAGTACAGTGAAGTGTCACTGTCAACACAGAACTTATACCAGCTTCTCATTGATTCATAGGAAACATTCAATCTGGTGGGTGCCTATAAGATCATAGCAGTAGATAAGTCAAAAAAAAAAAAAAAAAAAAAGTCTTCATGAGCTTCCTTCATGTTGTGAGCCTTGATTTCCCCAGCACAGGGGCCCCTCTGCTACATTGCTAAATGCACATCAGCATCTTCTTATCTTTGATTTTCTCCTTTGGCTTCAGCTGCCATATATTTGATTATCTCCCTGCTTAACTAAAATTTGCACTCCAAATACTCCTGTTGCCTCTACTTTTGCTTTGGAATTAATTATGCCTTGTTTTCATCTTTAATTTGGATTATGGCTGTACACTTGTAAAAATGCTTTGCTGGGAATGCATGCAGCATATATTGCCAGCAACTGTTCTCAAATTATGCCTACCAAAGTAGTTCTTATGCCAGGGGGAAAAAAATTGCAAAGTTTGAAAGAGTTGCACAGAACTTACAAAACTTTCTCCTAATTCAATCTTTATTATTTGTATTAAGCTTTTGAAATATGAGATTAATTTATACAGCCTCAGAATACTATTTTCCTGTATTTTTTTTCAATCTGCAAAGGTATTTCTTTGCTATTTTCCAATGTTTCTCCAGTATTTCTACATATCTTTGTAGGCTTCTGTGGATTATAGTTGTAAAATATAAATTAGCTCACAATTCTCTTGAAGGCAGTGTTAGGACTAAATCTATAATGCTCTTCCCAATACATTTGAAAAAGACAGAAGTGAGGATTTCAGCGACATAACGCATACTAATGTCTGTGCTATGTGATACTTCACAGACATTTTTCCCAAAATAAAAATGATTAATTTAGTCAAACGTTGGATTTTGAATCTGTAATCACTGACAGGCAGATGTTCCCCTGATATAAAATGACACTGTTCCACTGACATTGATATAGAAAAAAACAAAAGGCTTTTTATCTCTTATATTTTGTGGTGCTTGAACCATTTTGCTTTAAATAACTGCTTTCAAGAGCTACAATAATCGTAGAATGAAGCTGATTTTTGGTACATTTTTTAGTCATGAATCTAAAACATGACATTTTTTGCCAATTCCCCTGGTTATGCATATGGACCAGAAGAAGGGGAGTCTCCATTGTACAAATGATCCTAGCAGTCTTACAACTAAATATTTTGAGTCAATGCCAGAATGATGTATTGGTCTCCCAAAGTTGACTAACAGTCATACTTTTGTTTACAGATTATTCCTGTATAATCTCTAGATATTGTGTTATTACTGATATTGTCCTCTAAAACTGAAGATGTTCTATTTTATCACTTGTGATGTTGAATATAAAATTGCAACCTGCTTGATTTTGTTTTGTGAGCAGTCTACCAACACAAAAAAACCCCCTCTGTTTAGCTTGATAAATATCTGTGGAAGTCTCCATTTGTATTGGGAATTAAATAGACAATGAGGAACATGAACACTTGGAAATAATTTGTGTTAACCTCCCAGCTCCCACTTAGTCTTAGTCTTTTCATAAGAAATAAATATTGTGAAAAATGCTTGCAGAAATTCAGCACATTGGGGTGGGGGAAACAAAAAAATTATCAGATTTTTATCCTTGCAGCTGACAAGGAAGAAATTACTGTGAGCCATTATGTTTTGGAGAATTGGGAATACCTTGTGCAAGGTTAATGGTGCCAGTGATGCTGTTGATCCTTCTGGGAGCTGTGACCTGTAGGATGAGCAGCAGCATACAGCACCTTCCTTCCCCACCCAAAAAATACTAATCTGCAAAGACAGAGGAGAGATGCACAGAGTCCACAAGCACCTGGGACTAGTTGCTAAGGAGGTAGCCCATGACTATGAAAATCCAGTGCACAGAGCACCAGGCAGCTCTCTGGCAGGCAACCCCACCAAGAGCTATGCCCTTCCAGTACAGGCCATGCATATATATATATAATTATTTTTTCCCCCCTAGTCTATCAGAATTTGTGCTTGTGCTCTGAGAATTCATCAGCCAGCTATAAAGGCATAACAATAGCTGGTCAAGGACAGAGCATACAATGCCTTTTCACAAGGGGCAAAGGCAATCAAGAGATTTCACACATATTTGTGCTGCCTGAGAAACATCCTTAATGTGTGGGGACACAGACAAGGGTAAGAGCAAGAAAGATAAATTATCTTGCTCCTAGCTACAGTCAGCCTGTGGATAGAAGCAGATTGACACAGTTGAGTACAAGCACCACGAGCCAGAGACTGTAAATACCTGTTAGAGTGCAAGCTGGGCTGAGCAACGAAAAATGCCTCTCTCCTTCCTCACCCTTCTGCTCATCTTTATCTGCCTCTCCTGGTAATTTTATCATGCTTCTCAGAGAGCAGAGAGGAGATGGAGAGGGTAAGTGGCATTTCTAACCCTGACCCTGGATATTAAGGGTGAGGTATTTAAATCTGTAAGATAGATTTAAGAGTCATCAGCCTCCGGAGACGAGTTTTTAGATTAGCAGTCCTAAAAACTCCTCAGGAATTACAGCTAAAGAAACTCTTACAAAGCTTTCCAGTAATCCCATTTTTGCACATTTGCAAAAAATGGATTGAGAAGGCTGAGAAATATGCAGTCTTTCTGAAACCTGGTAGCTTAAGTGGCTACTGCTGTAGACTTCATCTAATTACACTGTTGGGTGCAGATCCTACAGAAAGATTTTGACCTGAGAAGAAAATGTTGAAAATTTCTTTGAAGTATTCCTATCTGTCCTCTTCCTAAATCCTTCTATATTCTGCATATGTTGTAGAACTGCTGCTGCTTTGTGATGGCTGAGACTTTTATAGGGGATAATACATAATGGGACAACACCTCATTTGCTGGATTCAGGTCTAGCACTGCATCTGTCATTGCTGAGAAGATTAAGATACCAGAAACTGGCCAGAAACAGGCAAGAAGATAAGGGCCAACCTTTAGGTTTCATCATATCCTTAGCATGCCAGTGTAACATAAGCCTCTGTTTTGAGTCTGACCTAGAATGTAGCCCATCATCCTGCTTTCAGAGGATGGTCCCTGCAGGTGCCACCCCTTTACAGAGCACAGATAGCGTTAACATTGCCTTGTGGGAACCCAGAACTAACAAAAAGTCACCACACCAAGCTGATAGTGCCATTGTGCCTTAGCATAGCCAAGCATCAGATTTTCTTCATCGTTTAAACTAGAGAATGAGATACCCCTTTACTCCATTCCAAACTGTGTGTCCAAGTTTACCCTCATAGAATCTCAGACAGAGGTAGGAAAGCTGCTGAGTGTTGGAGTCTTGTCCTATCATTTGCTGGACACAACTCAGGCATGGGAATCTAGGAACTTTTCCTACTAATTTATATGGACCTAGAGGTAGGCACAGCTACAGCTGTACTTAAACTAATTAGGGGCTGTGCCTGGGAGCATCCCAGAGAATCATTCAAAAGAGATCCTCAGCTCCTCAAGCAGACATGGTCCAGAGCTTGCTATAAATGTGTGTAATGGACAGGAAAAGTGGGAGTCTTGCTGTAAGTGTTGCTGGTCACTTTGTCTTCTTACATTCCTGCACTGGAAAAGACACAAGAGAGCTCTTTGTACCAGGCAGCAGATACCCTGAAATCCTGACTGCGTCCAAGAACAGCAGTGATCATCTGGACACATGACCATATGGCAGGTCATACGTGCCAGGTGAAGGTCCCAGGAGAGGAGTTTCCACCTTCAGAATATTACTGCTAATCACTTTCTTCCAGATTGCGACAGGCAAAAGACACAGGACCCCATCAGACTCATGGAGAGGTCTATAAAAGAACCAACATGTTCTGTGTGCAGCAAATTTAGTACAATATTGAAATAGGAATAAAAGTAGAATACATTGGAATAATATTATCAATGTATTTTAAAACAAGCAGTAATACTGTTTGATGGTCTCCAATTGAATATTCTTGGTTTGTTTTACTTCAGCTTTTACATTTTGTTTTTTTTTCACTTTGACTTGGAACTTATTTCATCTACAAAGAATTTACCACAAAACAGAAAAAAAAAATGTTGCTGATCAGAGTCAAAACGAAACTCTTTGCATTTAACATGGAAACACAACTCCTTAGAACAGCATGAATCTCTGATCAAAAGAGAAACTTCATTGTTTTTCAAAATCAAATATTAGTGATTACTGTAAGGATCACTGTAAACACCATCTAGATGAGTGCTTGAGGAGCTCACTGAACTCAGGTTCTATCCACAAAAGCACTGATGCTAATAACCATAAATTAGACTAGAGTTTACTGAATGTTGAGATTGCTGAATATTAAAAAAGAAACCTGTAAATTCCAACACAGTTGATCAGCCTCTAGATGAGCCAGTGAATAAAATCATCCCTGAAGAGTTCAAATTCATTTACTGTTGAATCACATTTTTCATTTCTGATTGAAAAGCAGAATGACTTCATGTTCTCTTAGTTTTATCTCCATGGAGAGCTAAAGACAGCTACTGTCATCTTGTATGCCAGGTCTGTCACACTTAGGACATCTTGCATTGGGAGCCTAAGAGTATTGCAGTTTTTAAGTACAGTCTTCTCAGAAGCTAGCAGCCAGCTCTGAAAAATTCTTACCAAAAGAGAAAATAAGGTGATGATTCCTTAAACTGCAAGTCAGATGGAGAGGCACACGTTGCCGTTTCTTTTCCAGGGAGAAGAAAAACAAAAACCATAATCAAATGTAACAGTTCATGATTAAAAGCACAATTAAACCCAAACATCACAAATAACGTCTGCTTGCTGTAATTAAAAGTTAAGGCACAGAACTGACTGCCTTCAAGGCAGTTGTCATTGTCTACTAGAATCCATATGCTTGCTTAGATACCGTGTTGATAACAGCTTAAGAAATGCTGATAGATGTATACAGTTGAAATATTGGTGGGCTAACTGTAAAATAGCAACAAAACCATTTTGCCTGTGAAAATAGATACGTCAATGATGACACTTTTTGAAAATAAATACATTAATATATTTTTCTTTATTACAATGAAGTGTGGCCTGGAGTCAAGGCCCATAAATGAGATAAAAGAGAAATTGTAGGATACCTGAAAGCTGATAACCCATCCTACCTCTTCTTTTGTTGTTCTCTGTAAAGAAAAGAGCCCTGACAGTCACATTAAGTCTTTGAGTGAACAATTGCATCAATTGGGTGTAATTCTCTAACAAGTGCCTTAAATTTCCCCAGTCTTCTGGGACAGAGTTTAGTACCACTGGAGAAGAGCCATAAGGGTTTTTTTGTGTGTGATACCCCATTTGTGCCCTACCCAGCTAGCAGCTTAAAACAGAGCAGGCTTGGCAGGACTGAATAAGCCCATAGGCAAAAACATTGGACCAGTGAGATGTTAATTTTTATGCTGAGGAAGTGTGTCAAAAAACAATGCTTTTGTTATTAAAAATTAATTGTCTTAAGCAGTATATGGCATTAAAGCATAAATTTACAGCATAAATTCACTCTTTTAAGGTGCTGAACCATATGGCTTTAATCCACAGAGGCATTAATGCATGTGCTTAAACTTTGTACGTGTGTAGTCTTATTGGTGTAAGCACTTCACTAAAAGGGGCCAGATTACAAAGCTTCTTTGAGGATCTAGCCCTCAACACAGAAAAGGAGTAGTTAAGGCCAAAGACATCAGAGTGGGCTGGAGCCCACATGTGTTATTTGCATTCTGAATGAAAGCTTTTTAATAATTTAATCACTTTTGAAAAGCATTGTACAGAGACGATCCCTCATCATTTTGAGGAACTAAGTCCTCTTAAATTCTAATTCTTACCCTTCCACTTATTCACAAAATAGCTTTAAGAAATATCTTGCCATGTCTCAGCTTTTCCATCTCCACAATACTTACCTCAAAGGGCTATTGTGCATGTCATTAAATAATGCTGGTAAAGCACTCTGAAGATCTGCACTGGTATATATATATTCTAAGAGAAATCATTATTGTAGTGTTAGCACCATATGAAGTTTGATACAAATCCATGAACTATACCATTGGTTACAATTCTTTAAACACGATCTCCAGCATAAAGATATTAAGTGTAAGAAATAGTTGACTACTTTAGAACGCAGCTCTGTAAAACCTTTATTCTTATAACTATATTATATTCAAATGTCAGAATATATCCAACCCTCCATTTTTATTTTAAGCTTGGCTGATTTATTGATGGCTGTGCTTAATTTTTAAAACATTTTCTCCTTTAGAAATTAGTCTTCTGTCAACCTTTCTAATGTACACAGTCTAGAGTCACAGCATTCATCTTAAGCAGCTTAGCATTAATGTTTAATTTTGCAGTCTTTACCCTGGCTGTGCAGAAGAGTTTGATAGTTTATGTCTTTGGCAATCAGAAGCTAACACATATTCCTGTATTCTCAACCTTAGTGATAGTAAGTTGCCCTTCTCTCCCACTCTATTTTCCCTATTTTTTTCACCTGTGATTTTTACCTGGTTTAATACACGTAGAATTGCTCAGTAACAGGGAATTTTGGAAGCCAGCAATGTAAATACTGAAGTACTGACCCCTCTTTGAGTTCTGGAGTTCATGAAATGCTTTTTGAACCAGGTTGTCCAAGTACCCATGCACATGGTCTGCTTATTTGCTTCTGTGGGTCATCCCTGTGCCACCAAGGGCTTCAGGCACATCAGTCCTTAGTGTTATGAATAACTCCTTTCCAACAGAGCAGACCTTCACACAAGTAATATTTTTGTTTTAAGAAGGAGAAATAGTATCTTATCCCTCTCTGATGCCTCACACAGGGCAAAATAAAACATGGTGCCTTATGCACTGACACACATTTCCCAGGGAGAGTTTAAGTTGGCTTAAATGCACTGTTTTTCTTCATTTTTCATACTATCTACATTCATACATTATACACATACATTTCTTACAGTTTTTGCTGTCTTCTAGAGTCCACACAAAAGCAAACCCCTTTTTTACTGCATAAGAGTTTTAAGGCTGCTGCTCTGAAGTAGCTGTAGATTGGGTAGGTCCTGATTCAGCGAAGTGTATGCTTGACATTAGCCCCTGCTTATCTTCTATTAAACCTAATAGGACTAGGCACTTGTTTAATGTTAATTATACACTTCTGTGTTTTATGGATTGGGGCCTGGATTACTTATTTGATTACAATTAGGCCTGTGATTGCATGTTCACTGAGCTGCGACTCCTCAGCACTGAGCCTGACTGCTCGCCTACTCCCCACCCACCCTCCCTTGGAGGAGCAGAATCTGCTACGTCTGCAGTGCTGAGCAGTTCCTATTAGCCTTGTGGTAATGATGGATTCTGCTCTTCTCACACATTCAGCTACAAAAATAAAAATACTGTTACTCCTCTTCTCAGTGCCCTGTGACCATGCACAGAGACAAAGCTTTCCCAATGAGAGGGTTAGCAAAGTATCCCCAAAACACAAACCTGTTAAATCTTCAGGACATCAATATACACATACATTACTTTTATCCAGAGAAGCTGTAAACAAGAGGGACTCTTCCAGCCTCACTCAAAACTGTCAAACTAAAACCATGAGAATAAATGCTCTGGGGAAAAAGAAGAGGCAGAGCAACAAGATCTCTCTTCTTCCACTGTAAAAAGCAGAAACTTCGGGGAAGAAACTCCTGTCCTGTTAAACACTAACAGGCTTAGAGCTTAGTGTGACTGCAGCAATTTAACAGTTGACCTTGCAGAGTCAAAAACAACCGTCAGCTGGAAACAATATTAATTATAGCGGTATAAGAATGATGCATTTAAAAATCATTTTATAGAGGGTAATGATTACAAAGTTTTTTAAACCCTCCATCTCTTTATGCAAAGCGTCTTCTGGAGACAAACACATCAAGAAAAGCTGATGTCCTCGTCAGAATGGTCTTGTGGTTAAGGTAACAGATTGGGAGTCATTCCTGAGGTCTATGTCCTTTTTGTGCCTTATCTTTGGGAGACAGATTGTGAAGAGTTATTCTCATTGATGAGTCCTGCGAGCTGTCCCGTACCAAATAATGATACGGCTCGTGCAGGCAGTCATCCATCACTGCAAAAAAGACTTTCTCAATGTAACCTTTAGATTGCCTGAGATGTTTAGGGAAGTTACTATCTCCTCCTGCATTTAGCACAAAGGTCTCCCTGCAGCTGGGGTGTCAAGGTGGCCGCAATATAGGTAAGGACAGCCTCAATGTAGCCAGACAATATCTTTCAAGAATATTTAAGTAAAGGTTATTACAGGCAAAATATTAAATTCTTAATATTTTCCCCTGCAAAATCATTATAATCCCACATCCCTGCATCCTTCTGAGGCCTCAAGAACAGATTTGAGGCTGAAGTATAATAGAAAAGGAATAGTTAAATACTGATTTATATATAAAAGCTTGGCTTGTTGGGTTGTTGTTTTTTTTTTCATAAATGACAATCATTCAAACTATCAATCATCTGAAGAGGAAGAATCAGCAGGCAATCTAATTCAGGGAATTAGATTGTAATGCCTGATGTAGATCTACCAGTTAATTTAAATAATGAGTCACCTGGTAGGCAATCAAATCTAGGTCAGGACATTTAGCAGGCTGAAAATAATGAGTCTAACAGCAACAGAGCTAACAAAACAATCCAGATAATAATGACAGCACAGAATGACAGTCCTAACACAATCAGACAGCGTGCACAAACTGTAAATAGACAGAGTAAAGAGAATGAACTTGCGTAGGGAGGCAAAACATATTCTCCAATGAAACTATTATAGAAGAATTATGTTTGGTTAAAAGGAAGCATAGTGACAATCACAGTGAGGACATACAATATTCATGTGCTCTCACTGCATCTAAGATATCTGTGAAAGCATTCTTTTCCAGCTTTATTTGTTGTTTTGTACGTAAAACAAACGTGGTGAAATTTGGCTGTCGTTGGGTTTAGGACGTGAGGCAAGAAGGCAAAACTTTTCCTAGTGCCCTCTCCTGACTTTTGCTTGCATTGATCAATGAGCTTGATTTTAGAAACTGTGTTTTCGCCCAGCAAAGTAAGGCTAGAAGGGGGAAATGAAAGTAAATGTTCCAATGCAGCTTGCTCTGCAGTCCTCTGTGCCTCGGCATGCAGAGCTGGGTCTGTCCAAAACAGCTCATGGGGACAGGCACCAGCCGTGGACACCTTCCAGCCTCCATCCCCCTCACTGCACACATAGCATGGAGCCTTGCTCCTTGTTCTCCCCCAGCAACCCATGGGCTGTAACCAAACACAGACACTTCTGCTCCTGAAGAGCACAGGGAGATGATTTTTTGAAGCAGAAAACACTAGATGTCAGCAGTCCTCCTCGCTCACGAGCACAGCGCTGGTTTGAAGCTAATCCTGCTGGTCCTGGCCAGGGGCACAGGGACCCTTTTACAGGGTTTTATTACCCCCACATAGCCCTGCCTGTTTCTGGCTGCTGCAAGGTGTTTTCGTGCTTTGTTTGATTTCTCTTGTTCATTTGCTCAAGCAAAGCACAATTTGTTCAAGTCGGTGTGTTGGGGGGGGTCTCAAAATGCTCTTAACATATGATCCACTGGGGAAAGCATGTTGTGTACAGTGAGGGGAGGCCAGCTGTACTTTCCTTCCTTCCTCAGGGGTCTGGTCCAGCATTTTTAAATGTTTTTTTTTATTTGGTATTACAAAAAGCTTTGGCAGACTAAGTTACTCAGATAAAATGGGGAATGGCAACAGATTTACCTATTAAGATACATTTTATAATCCATTACCCATATGATGCTCCAGGCAACTGGTGCTCTGCTGCCTTGTTACTAATGGTGGCCAGTTGAGTTTACTCAATTTAAACTAACGGGGAAGCATCCAGGAGATGACTACCAAATAAATATTCTTCAACTTTGGCATATCATTATGCCTTCAACCTTAGCATCTCGTTATATCTTCAAATGACTGATGGCACTTCTTTTCATAACTCCAGGTAGCTAGCTAATATTGAAAAGTCCATTTTTTTTCCCCTTTGTGAGCTGCTTTTTTAGTTTATAATTACAATTTCAGTTTTAAAAGCATTGCTGAGTTACATCTAGGGATTTAAAAAAGGATAAGGCTTTGTAGTTCAGCTTCATGTTTCCAAACATGTCACCAACTTCTTAGCTCCTTCAAGAGAATCCGTGGGAGCTCTGATGAGTCCTTACATTATGCTTTTTTTCTTTGAAAAGTCAAAAGGGAATGATCAGACTTTATTCATACTTATATAACTCACAGTGATATTTGCCTATGGACTGGACCCACTGTGATGATAAAATAGTGTCTGGTAGCTACTTACAAAAACTTCATCAGATTTCAGTAATGTAAAATGGGTGGCAAAGTCTAAAGTGGGTTGTATAAAGATGTAAAATTGAATCTTTTAGAACAATCTTAATCGCTGGCTTAAGGGTTAGCCATAATATTTCAGTTTGGTTCACCTTTTCACTTTGTTTCACACACACAAAAACCAGCCAAAGCAATTTCTAAAGCATCCAGTATCAAAAGAGCTGGAGCGCTGC
>NW_008624976.1:53814-94793 GCF_000691845.1 Merops nubicus
CAGCATGAGCTGAATCAGGCCTGGATTGTAATATCCATGACCAAGGGGGCTTGACACAGGGCTTGGGGCAACGGATGCTGAATCAAGAGATTCCAGCTCTTCCTCCAGCCCTGCTGATCGTATTCTTTCTTGCCTTGCTGAAATCACTCTACATTTTTGTGCTAATTCCTCTCTCACCCTCTGTTTATATTGCAGGTTTCTTTTACGACTTCTAAACTCTACTGCAACACAAGTAGTAAAAGGAGCAAGAGGTTGCAGACATATTACTCCATCTTCCCTACTCTGTGCTTACAGTATTACAAAGTCTTTGTTGTTGTTATTTAATTCTATATGTTAATCTGTTATATGTTTTCTCAAAGTTAGCAAAAACTTCCTAGTACATCAGAGAAGTGAAGTTCATGGCACAAATTAGGTTATGGAGTGTTTAGAGGTCCAGTTAAATGAAGGGAGCCTTGTAAATGAGGAATGATAACCAAAGAGTAGACTGAACATTTTAGAATACACAAGAAAGGACCAGCCTGTACAGGCAAGAGGGAAATCACAACCTTATACCTAGTCCCTGTATTTAATTTGTATGATTCTTGTTTCACAAATATTGGAGCTTGTCACAACTAGAATGTTTTTCACAACTTGAGAGTAGTGCATTTAAGTTGTAAATAAAAACATTTGGCTAGCTGGCCTGCCAAAATGGTAATTCTTGAATAGTAATTTTCCTCTTTTTACTTATATTTTACAGTTTATAGATGCCTGCAATAGTAATACCATAAGTAATTCTCTTTCTAGCCAAGCCTACTTAAAATGCTCGTTCAAAAGTAATAAGTGCAATATTTTTTCTCATCAGGTCCCCTTGGAATGAAATCATGGAAAAAATGTTCCTGCCAGTTCATGCTGATTACCTGTGTGTCTCATTATTTTAAACCCTATCTGACAGCTGCACAGTCATAACTGCCTTTCAACAAGAACTACCACTGAGTCTTTTAAAAATAATTTTATTTCAATTTCTAGCTAGTTCTAGCTTAAACAGCACATATAATTGCCTAATAAGCAGTTCATAAGAAGAACATAATTTCAAAGTAAAATGTTGGACCTATCCAGTCTTTGACAGTAACAGAAATTAGAGATGCCTTTTAAATTCTCCAGCGCAAGTTATTCTGTAACAGAGAAATCAGAAACCTGGAAACTCATTAGAATACTGATCAAAATTTCAAAGTATGCACAGAATTAAAAAAAAAAAAAAAATTAAAATTATTGTTACTATTAAGCTACTACAGTACTTAAAAAGTAAAATCTCTCCGTAGTAGTAGTAGGATCTAAACGAATAAAAATCCCAACAGATTTTGTATGTGGGCAGGGAAAACTTCCCACATCACTGGAAATTGCTGTTACTCTGTTACTACATGCAATATCTGTAAAACTGTACAATTCATCATGTGCAGGGTCTAATTTTGTCTGGTCTTCTGTGTAACAAAGGCCACAGCACTTAATCCATGTATTATTTCTTCTAGCTCAATTATGTGTGCCTGACAAACTCCCAGTTTCCAAAAGCTACATTATCTTGAGGAGTCCAAGGAGATGATGAACGAGACAAAGTTATGTTAAGTCCTTGAGGTTCTCTGGGATGTAACTAAAGTATTTTGGAGTTTGTATCTGAACAAGGCATGGCCAGAGATCTAAAATCCTAATTCATTACGTTACAGGTGGCAGAATAAGTTGCTCACTCACCTTCTGGACTTTTGGCATGTCTTGATTCCTCAAATAAATGTTCAAGTCCAAAGCCTGAAACATATACAACAGCTAAGGAAGCTACCCCATACTTCTCCTTTCTGAATAGCAGAGGTGCTGGGTAGTCCAGCTAATGTGTTACTGACAGTGGGAATCATTCTAGGAACAATAAAATCTTTTGGCAAGTACCAAGAGAATCAAAAGTGGCTGGCAGATCAGGTCAACTACCAACCTGGGCATTTATTTAACATCCAGGAGCATTTCCTGTATCTGGAAGACAGTAAAACCAGTTACTATGGGAGAAACAGTATAAGAAAACAGTAGATTCAGTTGATATCTTTAATGGGAATGCTTTTCTCTTGAAAAAATAGTGAATTCTGGAAATTGATACATTTTGTCAGGTTGCCTTGACTCTGATGAAACTGCAGAAATAAAGGAATGAAAGAACTAAACCCCAATGATTTTCATCAGGTCAAATGCACTGGAATATCTCCATCTGTTACTTTAAGTTACTTTTTTTCTGGTCTTATGATATCATGACAGATTAGGTGACCATAATATAAAAAATTCCAGGATTTCTGTGTTCTGCTTTTACCTGAAGCAAATGGGAGACTTTTGACATGATTTACCAAGAAAACTGTGTTACTAAGAAGCTGCAAATATTTCATTATATTACTTTTATAAAAAATCTCAAGAAACTGTAACTGTGTAGAATAAATATCATATAAAGTGATATAAAATTGCATAATCAAAAAAAAATAGAAAACATTAGTTAATAGAGGAAATACTTCCAAAGAAAAACAAATTTTCCTCTCCCACAAGCTCAAGATAGAATTGCCTCTATTTTAGTCCCAGAAAATGAGAAAATAATTTTGTCTACGAACATAAAAAACCCTAATAAGCTAAAATTGTAAACTACGAAGTCATAAATCAAATGTGAGACAAATTTCAGAAATGATCAAACAACAACCCATTTTCCACTATAGGTATGTCTGTAGCTGTCCCTATGAAACACCCCTTTATCTTGCTTTTCCCCATGATTTTTTGAAATTATGGTATATCCAGTTCCTCAACAAAAGTCCGATTAGTTAAAACATTAATCACTGGTTAATTGTAATTACTTAGCCTGTGGAAAATTTGGGAATGAAATTAGACTGTGACTACAAGTCAAATAAAGTTTGCTTTCACTATTGATTTTAACATTTTTGAGACAGATGTTCAATATGGTTTGCTTAGCATTTTTTCTTTGGTAATGCTTGGTCAATGTGCTGAATAATAATTGAACTCAGTCTTTACACAAATTTTTGTAACACATATAAGTTACCTTGTAATCATCAATTTTCTTAATAATAGATGACAGCACATATATTGCTTTTCCAATATACCTGCATAAAATTACAAACCAAGATATTTTTGAGCTTCTATATATTTTGTTGTTCAATTGCATGTACCCGACAATGTTAAAAATGATTTAAAGCCTGTGATACACACTTTGAAACCTTTAAACACTTTTAAACCTTTTCATTGTCACAATCCAATGCCCCTTCCTGAGTCTTGCAAAATTTTAATTATGCTCAGAAGGCCAGATCCTCAACAGGCTTTCAGTGTTGGGACAGGGCTCATTCTGCAGCTAACACTAGATTTTCTTCAGGCATTCAGAGAAAAACTGTACAAGTTAAGATTAAGGGCTTAATATTTCTATCATTGAAGTCAGTGTCTTTTTTTTTTTTCTTCTTTTTTTCTTATCATCTTTAGTATTGATGAGTTCAGCTATGTCAAAAAAAAAAAAAAAACAACAAAAAATTGATTTTTTCACAGACTTTTTTTTTAAGCTGGATGAGGTTTCTTTCAGAGCCAGTTAAACCTTTCCCCTCTGTCATTCATGTACAACATGGGCCTCCTAAAGCTTCCTCTACCTCCAGTAGGATCTTCTGGAATACAAGAAGCTCATGAGTACCTGAACAAACAGGTTTGTTTCTCACAAGGTGTTGGCTTCATAACTGAATTACATCAATGCTTCACCTCTCTTTGTGCCTGAATCTGCAAGGGGAGAGACATCAGGCAGCCTTACAGCCCCAAGTCAAAGCAAGTCACCAGGGAATGCAGGTGGGGAGAAATTGGAACTGAATGGTGGAGATGGTGTCTAACAAGGTGTTTCACTACATCTTCCTCGCTTACCCACCTGCCTGTTTCAGCACTTCTACTGGAACCAGAAGAAAGGGGCCCAGTGCTCTAAAAGTCCATCCACAAAGCAGCAAATAAGAACTTCAGAATAACTGTTCCTGTTGAGAGCTTGAGATTGGTGATGCAGATTTACACTTACTCAATGTGTGACAATTTGAGCTGGAGAAATGATACACACTTTTTCCAGGAGTTTTCTAGAATTCCAGGACTGGAATTCTAAAAGGTGAATTGATCTTTACGTTTCAATGAAAACTGAAATGTAGTCCTTCTAAAAATGAGAATTTTGAGATATTTGGTTCTTCTGTTTTATCTTTTGTTGTTTTTTTCCTGGGTTTTGTTTGTTTGTTTGTTTTGTTTTGGTTGTTGTTGTTGTTTTTTCTTAAAAGATACATAAAAGGAAGAGGGAGAGAAGCCAAACCGAGAAAAGGAGAAACTGGAAACCAAGAATTAAATCACTAATACAAAGACTTCGGCTACTTTTTTGTAAAACTTAAAAGTGGTAGCTCAGAAAACCATCTTTGTCATATCATAATGTAATGATAGAAAAATATTTATTTTACAAGTAATAAACAATTCATTAGTCTTTGAAGTTATTATGGAAGTTTTCATGGGCTTCTGAACCAACCATACGTTATCACCTCCAGAGGTAGATTATTCCACTTTATTTCACTGGATTCTGGAACAGGATGCAGGAACACACAGGTTGGGATCAAATGCAGAACAGGCAAAGTCCTCCTCAGACACTGGCCACTGAAGTGACCACTGATTCTTCAGCTTCAGAATATGATGTATATGGGATGGAAACCCTCGTTGCTCAGTTTAGGGTCACCTGTCCTGTCCACTCATCTCTGCAGGTGCCATCTCCTACTTTCTATTCAGGAATATCCAAAAATATTCCCAAATGGGGGAAAAAAACCACATTTATTTAGATTAATTTGAGTTGTTTTATTTTAAATTCAATACTGAACTGATGTTGCTTATTCAGTTCCTACCATGACTGAGCATAACATGAGTCACCTAAGATAGCTATGTCTATTATTATGGTGCAAAAAGGTAGGAGGTATTCTTTTTCTCAAACACTTTTAGCTAACTTCTTCCCCATTTCCAGTGAAGGTTAAGGTAATAATTTATTGCTTAGCAGAAAATTACAAGGCTTCTGCAGTGACTCATCTATGTTGGCTGGGCTGTATGTGAAAGCAGACGTATGGCTCATCTTTTCCCCCATTCTTTTTAACCTGTTTTATTCTTAGGCTTAAGAGTTGGATATTTTATGCATAGCTAGATGGGTAACAAAATGAGACGTTAAAATTTTTAAGCTCTTTGGCTCTAAGTTGCTACAGCAAGTGCAGACAGAAAAAACAGACTGACTTCTTGGCTACATCCTCAGCCCCATCTTCTCCAGAAAACTGAGCAGCCATCAGGCTCAAATCATATTTGTATTGCCTACACCAAAGAACCAGCATTTACAGCAACACCACAGGACTGTATGCTTTGCCTTCTCTTTCATCATTTTTTTTTTTTAAACTGAAGAGATAAAATAAAACCCATTAATGTGGATGTAAAGTCTTTCTGATACTCACAGAATTACCCCAATCCACTAGAAGGGGCTTGGGTGCAAGTCGTGGACCCAATGTCATCAAGCCATGCAGGTCTTTATGGGAAGGAGCACTCTTGTCACAAATAATATACATCAATAGGCAAAAATGTGTTGCCTTTCTCAGAAATATTTCCTACAAAGCAGCATAATAATCATGAGTCTGTTCTTACTTACAGGCATTTTCACATACACAAACTAAGACAATAATTCAGTGTAAAAATTTGAAGAGAGGATGAATACAAAGCAGCAGACGTTAAGAGTTACAATATAAAGGACAATATCAGCAAAATATTACACTGGACTCTCCACGTTTGGTCATGATACTATTAATCCAGTCCAAATCCTTTTATAATAAAAGAAGTAACTAGTAAGAGAAATTTTAATGAGGTTTAAATTGCATGTTATACTTCACATTCTTTTTAATTTTAAATATTGGCAATAATTTCTGCACCAAAATATTTTCTTCTATTATAATTTCAATAACTATAGTGTAAATAAGCCCAGATAGGCCTTAGTGGAAGAAAAGAAACATTAGATAATATATCGTTCACCTTAGGCCATATTTTCATCTACATTTCCAAAGGTTTCTTTTTCTGTACAGTTCATTCATAACAAATTGCCTGCTTACAACAAGCAAATTCAGCAAACATTATTTATCAGAGTTCCTTTGTGGGCTAATGGCTGCCTGGGTTTCCTGTTGTGTTGTGGAGAACAAACCAAGGAGGTGGATTCAACTGAAAATAAATGGTCAATGTCCAGGTTTACACTCTATTTTTTTAAACATAGTAGAAATGTCCTTAAAAGCTGCAAGGGCACATTGTAAAGTGTCCCAAGAGGAGCCTAATTCGTGCTCTGATCTTTTCTACCAGTTTGGTTATAGCGTGTATTCAATTACCCAATTAAAAAAAAAGAGAGATGAAGAAAACAAGTGTAACCCATAGCAATATCATCTTGATATTATGATATTATAACTGAGTTATGTCTTACAGGCTAACATAAGGCCCTCAAAAAACTGATAATCCAAGGACAATAATATTTTTATTGAAAATAGTCTAAACTTTTTGATCAGCTCTTTTTATGAAATTGGCCAATTTTTCTGTTACGTAATATTTGAATTTTCTGCCCACTGCTTCCTTCCCTATCTTCATAAACCTGGAAATAAAATATAAGTCCTCATTTCAAAGAAGGAGATTCTTTACACCAAAGGGTAAACGATTCATTTCTATCTCAGTAAATGAGATCATTTTGTTATTACTCCACTCTGCTTTTTTCTTTCTTTTTTTCCCTTGAGACTGAAGTCTGAAACTCAATTATCTATACTTCCTTTTCTGAGGAACTTTTGTGTACATCATAATGTTTTTAATAACCACAGGGTTTTTACATTTTGTAGTTTGTAGATAAATGTAGCACTTTCTTTTAGTTGAAAGAATATATTGCTCTTTTTCTTGCATTTCTTTGTGTTATTTGATTACATTGTACGTTCTATTTCTCAGCTATGTAAAACATGCAAAGCCACATGAATCATAATAAAATTTAATGAATTTTTTCATACGATACCCAAAGGAATATTGTAATAAAATCTGGCTTTATACTAGGAACATTTTCAAAAATATCTACTTACTTTATTTGGTCATTGTATGATTACTAAAGGTGCTGAATCTGTGAAGGACATCTGCTGGTCTTATTAAAAATTGTAGGTGTTCATCAATTTTCAGAATCCAAACTCCTATAACACCCTTTTTCTTGGTGTCCTTGATGACAATCAGAGTTCTACTGAAGAATCAATGGCACCATGTTTACATCTGTAATGTGACATTGGGAAAGTTTAAGTTTCATCAATATTAACAAACATTAGTATGATTATAAAAGGTTTTCAAGGAGTTCTTATCCAACACGATTTTGTGGTGAAAGAAACAGTCATCTTGATTATATCCAAGACTGATGTTAGTCCACACTCAATGTGATACCTTACTTAAGAATTTTTTTAAAGTATGAAGGAGTGGTAGCGATATTTTTTTTACAATACTACAACTTCTTTCATAACTGAGAAAAACTTGGTCTGTTTTGTTTATAAAATGAATTACAGTATTTTTTCCAAAATTCTATCGTTAGTCTTTTTAAAGAATGGCTGAAGACTGAATAGAATTACCATATTCTCCTGACAGGAAGAGAAAGATTAGATTACACTTCATATTTTATGTGAAGAAAATTGTGGCTATTTTGACCATAAATACAGCCTGGAAGAAAAAAAAAATACTGAATTTGGTTGCCAGTGCAATGCTATTATGCCAGAGTAATATAATATCCACAAAGATATGATAGGTGCTTTCAAAAAATACAGATATGTAACATGATGCAGTACACTCTGTAGATTAAATGTTGCCTCTTAATATATATCCTGCATAACAATTTCAGTATAATAAACGGTGGGTGGATTTCTTATTATTGATTTTATCTTCTCAGATGGTTGGAGGTCAGCATACATTTCCACAGGAAAACTACAAATCCCAGTAGTCATAAGTACATTGCCTCAGCCTTTTTTTCTTCTTTTTTGCTTCAGTATAGTTGGTACAACAGTAAACACAGAGAATAATCATCTGTAGTGCTTAGCAATTTCTTTTATTGTTCTTTATATTATATACAATCTTTTGGTGTGAAAGCCCTTAAGAGAAACAAAATCAATAGGACACTATGAAACTCTAATAGGAGTCTACAGAAATCACTCTAAGAACCCTCAAATGTAATAGAAAGTGATGATATCTCCATAGGGCTTTTCTTTGTAGGGCAAAGAATCTAATAATTATAAAAAAAGGTAAAAAGCTTGTTTGCTTTTTCCTAGTAGATTGTCTTATATTCTACAAGGGCTGACGGAGGAAAGGTGTCACTATAACTGTGAACATATCCTTGAAGTGTAAATGCAGCTCAGCCCTCAGAGAAGCAGCTCTTTCCTGAAGAACTCATAGAACAAGACACTTCCAGAGTGTCTATCCTGACTATTCTATGAAAACTGAAAATAATTTTTTTTTAAAAAAAGGGAAAGGCTAAAATGTTGAGGGGTTTATTTGTCCAAGTAGTTTGAGACCACTGGCTGCTAAATTTCCAAAGCAACTTCTGAGATACCATGATTCATTACCCCTTTCAGAGAATAAGCAGATGATACAGCTCCTTCCTAGAGCCACCAGTGCTTCTCTATTTATCCCTTGGAAGTAAATCCCAGAGCAAAGTGATTGAGGTTTTTGCACAACCTTATTTTTCCTTTGTGTGTGTTTTTTTTTTTATATTAGACTGCACAATTCTCACAATTATCAGTTTGAGAGCTTTAGCTGTGCAAGGTTCCTTCCTGTAATGGTTTGTTCTGATGAGCTGATGACACACAAAATATACAACAGCAACAACACTAACAGCACCACAAAATTATTCTTATTTAATTTCTATGTTTAACGGTATTCTTAAAGCCTTTCAAGAAGTTTGAGTGGTGACGACAGTGTAGGCCTTGATCCAGACCTACCTACAGTCAGTAAGAACCTAGAATTTATTTAATCCTGATTTAGATAGATAATAAACCCAGTGCTGAATTTTAAGTGTACAAATAGTTCAATTAAATCTGATGAGCTTAATATTATGGATACAAATCCCTTTCCAGATTGAGTTCTATGTTAATCTATAAAACACAGATATAACTTCCCCAATAAGCTTCCTTTTCACAACTAATAAATTCACAATGGGAAGGCTCAGAGCAAGTACTTCAAAATTATATCCAAAGATACGTAAAAGCTTCAGTGATATGCTGGGTTAGAGACTGGAATATTCCTTGTCAACTATCATGCTTCTGAAACCTAAAAAAACAGTCTCTTCATATGGTTTAACTTTGGTATCTCACACGCTCTTCTTCATACAGTTTATCTTCTGGTATCTCATGGGTGTGTTTTGAGTCACTATCTGCAGAGACCTGTCTTTCCTCTGTAGCCTTCTCAAGCTCCTTGCTTTGGATAGCTAAAATACTCAAGTTAAAAGTCTAGAGAATGTGAAATAGGTGGTGAATCCACCCTCAGTCAACAACCAACAACAAAAAATTGTATCTACCCTCTTCCACGTTGGTATAAATTTATTGCACTGAATGGATTTAAGACCTATCTGCACTATGCAGGTATTTGGTTCTGTGTTAATCCTCAAATAATTTGTGTAGCTGTGCATAACAGTGGAAAGAATTTTTTGCCTAGTGCAAACTTTTTTTTTTTTGGCAAATATGTAAACCAATCCAGACCAAAGGCTGAACTGATTCATAGCAACGGTAACACCAAGCACATTAGTGCCCTGTTTTCCCTCACTATCCCAGCTGCAGAACCACCACTCAGCCCATATATTCATAGAGTGTTTTAGTGTACCTTTTAAATTTTCATCATTCTCTTTGCTTCATTAATAGAACTATTTGCATGAAAAAAAAAGAACAAATTGTCTTCTAACTGCTCTATTACAAGGTACATTAATGAATATAGGGGAACTTTATTAGCACTTTTACAGTGTGCCTGCTCATTTCAGATTCTAACACGTTGCTTCAAAGACATCTTAAGGGGCTGCTAGGTACAACAAATCATGCATTAGAAAACAACTTGTGCACTTGCATTGTTCCTTTTACTTGTAAAACAACTATTTTCAAAGCAACATTTACCATCAGACATTTGATGGCAAATACTAGCTTAGATGTATTTGCCAAGCTAGGGGCTCCAAGTTTCATATGACTTTGTATCCAAGTGACTTTTAAAAAACAACACAAAAAACAGTTCTAAAATAAATTTTGAAGAGAGAGTATTAAGTTAATGTTTTATGGCATTAACTAAATGATGTCCTGTAAAAAACCCTTTACTATAAAACACAGCATTAAAGTTAACGCAAGACTGAATATTATACGTAGGCATATTTGCTGCAGCTTACCTCCTCACTAGGAAAAAGCTTCCATGGATACCTTTGTGGAACTGGCTTGGTTAAACATCAGAAAATTAAACCTACATTAAGGAGGAAAATGACCTTCCAGCACATGGGTCATGAATAAATTCTTTCATTATTTTTTTAAGGCTGGTCATCACCACGGAATATTGGAAATAAAGGTAAACTAAAATGCCTTGTTACTTGTTACAGTTATTATCCACAAAAATACAAAGGCTGTGGGCCACCATGGCATGGGCTGTATGTAAAGGTCATACATAGCATATAAAAAAGTGTTAATTCCACAGCAATTTCTCACACAGTCCCAAAACACCATCATCATAGATTTTCGTTAGAGATATTTTTAGCCATTTCCTCATAAGGACAGCAAACTCTTTGTGCTTCAATAAAGTATTATATAGAAGACATATTATAAACACACAATATTTACTTTGCAAATATAAAAAGAAATTTGTCTTTGCTCATGTAACTCTATATTTCAATGCTATAAAAGCCATGGATATCTAAATTACACATACAGATAATGCTACATACTGAATGTTCTTTCATAAACAGTCCAGAAAATGGGAATTGAAGTAAAAACTTTAAAATAAAATGATACAAAAGATAGATAGTTTAAGGATACTTTTTCTTATATATATACATAACAATATACTATTCACATTTTTGAAGTGTCTATCAGAAAACAGCACAGTATCACTTTTGAATGATGTTTTCATTGCCAAAGATGACTATTTTTTTTTTCCATAAAAAAATCATCACCTAAAACACAAAATATTTTGTTCTCTTTATTTCTGGAAGAAATACAGAAATATTCTTCTATTGAAAAGTGAGGTGAAAAACCTTTTGCAAGTTTATGTCTTGCTCTTTAGTCAATTTAAAACTAAAAATTGCAAGTGGAGGCAGGAAGATGTGGAGCCACCGTGTTCAGGGAGACCTTCCAGTGACAGTGATGGGATTGTGATAAATATTTACAAATATGCACAACACAGATACCCTTGACATGACCTAATTTCACTCCATATTCATAATCTGTTCATTCATAATCATTTATCAACTTGTGTATTCTTTTATGAAGTACTATTTGTCAAAAGGTTTGAAGAAAACTTAATCTGGTGAAAGGGCTTAAACATCTCAGATATACAATGAGGTTGAAGTTAGCATTAATGTTTATATTCATGAAAATCATTATTGTCTGAGCATTTTTATACTGCCTTTTTTTTTTCCAAAGTTGATAACATAGGCTGACGTACCATGATTCATTTTTTATTAAGTGTTTGATTATTCAGTTTGATTTCCTGAAGGCTTTAGTGTCTAATTTACTGAAGAGGGATGGGATCAGCTTGAACTTTGTGCAGAAAAATGAGATTGACACATCTTTACATAGACTTGTTATGGGGTGGCATGATGATGTGAGGCCAATCTTCATGAGGCTATAGAAATAATCACAGTTCATGATAAACACTAGTGTGGCAGAGGATATCAGGTTACCAGGAATATTTAAAAAGCAATATAAACTTTATGTAAAATCCTTAAAATTTAAGTAAGGAAGAAGACACATTGCTACCAGGTGTAACTCCCATTTTGATATTGATTTTGCAACACCTACATTGCAAAGACTAAAACATTTTACAGTTGTAATTATGTAATTTTTCATTCCAGAGTTCAGAACTTATCTACTAATAGTTCCCAACTTAGATGGAGGACTATGAACTAGTCCAGTTTTACAACAGGTGAAAATAGCCCAAACTAACACTTCTCTTGCTAAATTTTAAATTTTTAAGAAAGGATTTATCACCTTCTCAAGGTTTATAAAGAGATAATCTGTTTTTGAGTTTTGTGTCTAGTATTTACACTTTATTGCAACATACAGCATGGTAGGTTGAATATAATTTACATGTTACTTAAGATCATAATAAAATTTATATGTAAAAATTATCAGGATGGAGAATAAAACTGCCATTGAAAGACTCCTGAACTTAAGAGAAAGATCATATGCAAGGAAAGAGCAGTATCAAACCTTTGGGGTCTTTGACTGAATCTTGACTAATGTTCAGGAATGACCATATTCACTATCAGAAATGCAGAATTATCTTCTTCGTATTGTTCTCAGCTTGGGTAAAACCCACCTTACCCAATTTTGTATTTGAGGCTGGTAGCACTGGAGGAGATGCAGCCTACTGCTGTGCCATTTCTCCAGTATATTATGATTTTTTCATATCATGTGTACTTATTTTGAAACACACACTTCTGTTTTTGTTAGAGGTGCTTAGAGTATCAAAGTGTACATTTCAAGAAGTATATATGTAAGAAAAAAATTAATGTAATATCAAAGAAAAAGATATCTACTCTAGTAGAAAGGCTTTATGTTGAGTAGCAGAAGCTTATGTGGAAAATAATCAGAAATGGAGGTAAATTACATCAACATTGATTTATCTCTGTATTTAGTTTAATGTTTTATAATACTGATACAAACACTCTCACAGGTTATTTTAAAACACAAAGCACAGCAAACACAAACACTGAGATAGAAAGACTAGAGGTTTGGTTTCTATTTTTTTTTTCCTCAGTTAATAAGCCTCTGACATTCATAAATCACCAGGAAGGCTGACCAGATATTCTGAAGCCCATTCAATTTATCATTGCACTGATACGTTACACTTTCTAAACTTGCTTGTTTATTCTGATCATTACACTAATTTGAAATGACAAGATAAATCATACAATCATAGAATACCAGGTTGGAAGGGACCTCAAGGATCATCTGACCCAAACTTTCTTGGCAAAAACAAGGTCTAGAAAAGATAGCCCAGCACCCTGTCCAGCTGAATCTTAAAAGTGCTCAGTGTTGAGGAATCCACCACTTCCCTGGGGAGACCATTCCAAGGCTTATATTGATTTCAGTAAAACAGTATTTTTGGCCAGTAGAAGCACTGTTTAATTATTTTCCCCCTTAGGTTTAGGCACTAGCTCAGGAAACCATCTGTGCATAGAGTTTAATGTGTACTTACTTTACTCTGAGCCTAAGCACCACTGAAAGCCTGAAAGCATTTAAATAATGCACTTAAATGCTTTCTGCATAGAAACCTCAATATCAGCATTTTTTATAGAAAGCTATTGATTGTTGCTGGCCTTGCTGTCACCTGCAGCTCCTGGCTCCCCAGGGCTGGTAGAGCAGCCCACTGCTTGCTCCCAGCCACAAACTTCAATGTTAAGTAATGGTAATAGTTTAATAATAAAAATATTAAAAGTTATGTCAATCACATTTACAGAATTGATTGCTTTTGTGAAGTCTGCTGGTTTGTTGCCTTTCACAAAACAAAACAGAAAAAAAAACAACAGAAAAAAACTAGTCCTTCCTCCAGATTTAATGGATAGCATGTGCCTCCAGCTATACATTAGAATAAATGATGCTCCAGATGTTCTTTGTCCTAATTATACAGATGTTTAAAGAATATATGACATTTATAGAGATGTGACTTGTCAAAAGTTAGAAACAATGACTCTTGGTAGGCCAGCACACTCAGATGACATGTCACCCTACAGCATACACCCATCTAAAGATTGCCAGAAATAGCAGAGGGAAAGGGAGAAACTTTGCTGTTCACCAGGGGGTAAAGTTTACTTCAATAATAGTTTTGATTCTCACTGCTGCCTGTTCTCCTTTCTGAGCTCTACAACTTTTTTTCTGGTTTTGTTTTCATTTTGGGGAGGTTGGTTTTTTGTTTGTTTAGTTGGTTTAGTTTAAAGGAAAAGGACTACTTCAAGAGTTTATCACTAAATAGGTGATAGGCGTAATTTTGATGAGCATTTCTCTTCTCTTTCCCTGATTGAGTTCTTGAGTCAACAAAATCATCACCATATTTTTGTATTAAAGTCTCTTCATAGTTTTTTTCCATAATTGTCTGTAGCTCCTGTCGTTAAAATATTAAGGCTGAATGCTCAGTATGCATCCAGCAGCATTTCCAAGAGTCCTTTTGTTTTCCATTAGTAATGAGCAGATTTGAGCTAGGCTGACTCTAAGCCTTTGAAAAAGAAACTACAGGAAATAATGTCATATAAGGGTTTAAAATTGTTTGTTTATAACAGTCCCATCCAGGACTATCAGCTGACTGCCATTGTGCTAAGCATTATACTGGCACTAAATTAAAGGATAATTTTCCTATGCAGAACTTTTACAGCAGTTGAAATAAATTATTGGAATGTCTTCAAATAGTATTTAAGCTTAAGCATTTTTCTTTTGGCCAGCAGTTTGTTATTCATTCTGCTTTCCCAGGAAACTTCTTAAGCAAAAGATTTTAATATATTTGACTTTATTGGACTTAAGCTTGTATTTAATTACTTGAATCAGGTCCTATTAAATAGCTCTACAAATATTGATAAGCAGTGTAATCTTTCTATGTGAGAAGTGTGATCATGGAAAACACACCAATAAATGAGAGTCAACATTACAGTGAAACAAATACATTGGCTGTCCAGGTATCAGTACCTCTCTAAATAATGGTCCATCTAAAGGAGTTAGTATTTGAAAGACAGTGTCACTTATTAAGTAAAGAGACAGTCCAAATACGTTAATCTCCAAGGATTACAACCACTACAAATGGAAACAAACTTTCTAGCTCTTTTCTAAATTAAACAATTAAGTCTAATATTCGCATCCTCAGAGACATTTCAGTTGAGCTAGCATGTCTAATTTATAATCAATGATTAACAGAAGATGCAACTAATTTGTCTTTGTTATTTGATTTTGCCACAGTCAAATTTACTCAGTAAAATGGATTGGAACAATGTTCTAAAGACTGGTAAGCATTGAATTAGAAATTTGGTGTGTGGCTTCTTTGTAGACTAGCATTAAGTAGATGTAATACAGGACAATATCTCGTGCATTAAGTAGTTTTAACAAATTAATTTTGACCCTTGTGCTTAATGAAATCTGTTAAGTAGGCTCAACATCTCTGTTAAGTTAAACAGTGACTGAATATTTAATTATTTTCATTGTCTGATAAATTTGAAATTGAGAAAGTAACAGCCCTGCAAATCTTAAAATATATTTTCAGCCCTGTGTGTCATTAAGCATTACTCTAGTGATTTTACTGCATTCAAAAGGTTACAAAGTCAAGCCCAGGCACCCCTGATTGAATGAGAATTGCACATTAGTTAGAGAAAAATAGTTTTCCAGAGGTTAAAGTACCAGTCCAGGGAAGCCAAGACACATTTGCAGGAATATTTAGAACGGTGATTAGGCAGTAGAAGAACTAACAAAGATGGGCAGCCTTAATAATGACAAAATGCATTGTGCTGAAGTCGGATGCAGTCATTCTTATAGTAAAGGACATAAAATCTTAGTAGCTTATGTATGAAAAACTATCACTTTCACAGTCATCTTCTATGCTAAATATAGAGATGTAAACATTCAAAGAGGAGGTGGCTGCAGTAGAACTGCACTGTTCCCTACAGCATGGCAAGCAGCAGTCTGCTCCCAGGTCCTTTTTGGGTTTAAGAGCTTTTTTTTATGCAGACTTACCCTGATGCACATCACTAAGTCACACTTTCACAGAAACATCTCATGCCAGCAACACATCTGCCTTGCACTCAGGTTAAGTTGGTGCTGCCATTGAAAGAACTATGTCCTGCACTCCCCCCTGATTCATAACCCCCAAGGGGTCTGCTGAACTAGCTCAGTAAAATACTTGTCACAAAGCAAGAAGGTGCAGGCAATTGAGAAGTATCCTGTGGTAGAGGCAAAGATGCAAGTAAACCTTCAGAGAGCAGTATCTGATTATTCAGCTACAGCTCAAGTACAAAGTTATTGAGGAATCTAATTTCTGAGCAGCACCACTGAAGTCAGTGATAATTGAGGCTGTGACATTTCCTAGGTAGAGCTTTCAAAAAAAAAAAAAAAAGAAGTCTTAACAAGGATCATGAATGGAAGTGGAATGAAGAGAAAAGTGACTTTGCTATTGAGAGGAAGAAGAGTATTCCTTTTGTGGGAATCAGCCTGTGCAAAGACATGATTGAAAAGGGGCAGATTAACAAGATTAACAGGACAGCAAAGAGAAGAAACACTGTGATATGCTGGGAGATGCAACATGTTCATGCTATACCTGAACATTTGCTTATTTATGTGTGGCAGGAAGACAAGGATGACAATGTTACTAATACAGGATTTAATTCACTGCACAGAAATTAAAATTAAATGTCCAAGACAATAGAATAACTCAAATATTCTTATTGTGGAGCATGCTAATCACAAAGAATTATTTATTCAGTTCATTTGCTCCAGGTATTAGTTCCACCTTCAGCCTAATTGGTACATTGCTTTTCTCAGGCAGCTTTCTCACTTCTCTGGAGTACTCATGCCACAATCTGATTTTCCTGCAAGATTTTTTTTCAAACTGGTTTGAATTGAAACCTTCTACAGGTTATGGGCATGCAGTGCAACAAACCTCTTAGCAAAATCAGTGTGTGTATATATAGACCTCTTTTAATTTTCCATAATAATCCAATAAGAACACAAGATGACTCAACTGCAGTTATTAGGTCTAATCTCTTCAAGTAATTATTTTACTAAGTAAAAAAAAAAAAAAAAGTATTTCTGAAAGCTCTCTCTCCAGAGGCTGGTTCTGCACTGGACACAGAAGGACAGATACTAATCAGCTGCAGTAAAAAAAGGAGGACAAAAAGCAGCTACAGTCACTCTGCTGAGAAGTCATCCCTGTTAAAATCAATACTGTGATTAATGCTGAAACACAGGAGATCAGAATCCATCATGCAATATTTTTTCCTGTCTGTACTGTTATTTTTATTGCTTTAACTTTGCTATGCTTTACTTCTGAATAACTGTTGGAAATCAGCACCAACCCTCTCTTGAGAAACAAAGGGAAACTGAGAAGGGAGAGGATGTGAAGAAAAAGCAAAGTGAAAGCAATTCTATATTATTTATATGAACTCCACAGCATAAACTAAAGCACACAACCTGGCAGGTAATTCCTACTGATATTGCTGCAAAAATCTTTCAGGGTTTTCTGAGATTACTGCAGACACCATCGCTCTGGTGACCTTGGACCTCTGGTGGTCACAGGATTTCTGTCCCTTTCCTTGCACTGCTCTTTGCTGGATTCATTTCCACTACAAGAAGAACCATGTCCTCAACGTCTATCCTCTGAAAAGCAAACAATGCAAAGTAACCATGATGCATAGATACATAATTTTTAAAGACAGGATCAGGTTCACATAATTAAAAAATATCCGCTCAGAATATTTCAGTCTCACAATTTTTTATTTAAAGTCTTTGATTGCTGCAATAAAAAATGACCTTGATACATAATAAATATGTTGATTCTCTGGGAGTTTAACAGATGAGTTGCAATGTGGGGTAGACTGCTTTACAGAAAGGGATGAAATCATATTTTCTTGGATTCTCAGTAGAAAATAGCCACGCATCTGCAAGATTTGGCTAGTATCATACCAATATTTACTGTGTGGAAACATATGACTGAGTAAATAATGAAATAACAGAAATCACTTTTTCTACCCATAAAGCTAGAGTTTAGAAAGGAGTTGTGAGCTTTAGCTGTTCTCCATCCTCACCTACCTACATTGCCTTAAAATGACATGGTGACTGAGCTAAGGAGCAGGCTGGTGAGCACCAGCAGCTTCAGAAAGAAGGAAAACTAACACTGGAGCATCTTAGTGACAGAGTATTAACTTCAGAAATCCTGCTAATGAGGTAAATTGGTTACTATGAAAAGACTAATAAGGAGTAATATCTGCCTTGTATTATAAAAAACACCACAACATGATTTTCTTCCACTGAAAAGCTATGCACAAGCAAAACCACCAAAGTCTACAGAATTACACTGATATTAGGTGAATAAAAGAGATAAGACATCCTATTAAGAAAAAGAAAAGCAAAAGCAAAAGAAAAAGTCAAGTCATTGCCATACTTACTACTTGGTTATAAATAGACCCCTAGACACAGCAATCTAGTGCATTGTACCTTAATAATGTCCCTCTTCCTCAACAATAGCCCATAATATTATTGATTTCTAAACAATTTGCCTTACAACTGACATGTCTGTAAAACCCTTACTGACTTTTTGTTCTCATAAGAGTAATATATAAGAACTGCAGAAGCATTGCAAGTGTGTATTTCATGGTTTTTCTAAAGATCATTATTTAATCATTGCTAATTATAACAGTAAATGATTTAGCATTAAAGTCATATGGTAGAGAAAAGGTGCATACACTTCATACAACTAGCAGATTTTATTAGACAGCTATATTGGGCTTTGCTTTTCATGATCTTGCACAAGTTTTTACATCAAAGATTTTCATTTGACACTTTTTTTTTTCCATTCCATTTTATAATATTATTGATGTATAATTTAATGATGGAAGATTTTGAATGCGTTTGTTGATAAATAGACAAGAAGCTTTGTTCTCCATAGGATCATTGCTTTTTATCTTTTCTTCATCGAATTGTCAAGACTGCATACTTAATCACAGCTAGATGCTGGGCCTCATCTTCAACATCATAAAGTCAACGAGAGTTTTGCAACTGATTTTTATTGGAATGGGACTGAGCACACTATTGGTAATGTGCAACTTATAAATGCCATTTGCACACATATCAATTTTATTAACTCCCTTAGTATGGAATTTTCAGAATGTAATAGTTTGGCAGGCATTACTTTAGATTTATAGTGCTCCAGGATGACACTATTAAGCCACATTCACACCTCTGAAAATTGCTATAGCAACGGACTAGGACCAGTTCCTTCTCCACACTAGTGGGTGAGAATTATCTCGACAACGGAAGCTTCTGCTGCCATGTTTCAGGGGGTGTTGGTTAAGGAAAAAGTCGTTATGAGAGATACATTCATCAATATAGATGCATGCAAATAAATATAGATGTAAACAGTACAAGCAGATGGTCACAAGCTCTAAGGTAAAGCAAAGACAGTATGGGAAGGCATGGGATATGTAGGACTAACTGAACTGCTACAGTTGAGTTCCTCTCTTTGAGAAGATGGCTTCTAAATCTTTGGTTTTCTACAGGCCTGGAAACCTGAAACAAAAACTGGAAATAAGGTTTAAGCATTTCATAAAATATCAGTAATTCCTACAAAAATGGAGAAGGTGACTGACCAGTCTGGCTCTCAGTGCTGTCTCCAAAACTCTGCACAAACCACAGCTGACCTTGCCAGAACGCCCTTTCTGCCACTGCAACAGCACTGAAATACCCAGGTTTCTGGGCACCCTGTGAGTCAGTGACCACTGCACAGACCATGCAGAAGGGCTGACCCAAGACAAGGAATGGAAGGGGCTGGAAGAAACCTCTGGAGACCATCTAGTCCAACCCTCTTACCAAAGCAGGTTCATCTAGAGCAGGTTACACAGGAACGCATCCAGGCAGGTTCTGAAAGTCTCCAGAGAAGGAGACTCCATAATCTCCCTGAGCAGCCTGCTCCAGGAAGCCCTGAATGGCCCCACTGAGTGGCAGCACTGCCTTCTGGTGTACCAGTCACCACTCTAAGTCCTGTGCCACCAGCACACTTGCTGAGGGTATGTTCCATCCCTTCATCCAGGTCACTGATGAAGCTGTTGAACAAGACTGAACCTAGTACTGACCCCTTGGGAAACACCACTAGCAACAAGTCTCCAATTGGACTCTGTGCCTTTGACAACAACCCTCTGAGCTCTATTGTTTAGCCAGTTCTCAATCCACCTCACAGTCCACTCATCTAACCCAGATCTCCTGAGCTTAGGAGGATGTTGTGGGAGACAAGTGTCAAAAGCTTTGCTGAAGTCAAGGTAGACAACATTCACTGCTCTCCCTTTTCCAACCAGCTAATTACACCATCATGGAAGGCTATCAGGTTAGTTAAGCACCATTTCCCCTTGCTGAATCCGTGCTGACTATTCCTGATAACTTTCTTCTCTTCCATGTGCTTGGAGATGATCTCCAGAATAAGCTGTTCCATCAACTTTCCAGGGATGGAGGTGAGGCTGACTGGTCTGTAATTTCCTGGGTTCTCCTTCTAGCCCTTTTTGAAGCCTGGAGTGACACTGGCTTTCCTCCAGTCCTCAGGAAGCTCTCCTTTTCTTCATGATTTTTTCAAAAAAGATGGAGAGTGCCACAGCAACAAGATCAGCGAGCTCCCTCAGTACTCGTGGGCAGATCCCACTGGGGTTCATGGACTTGTAAGTGTTCAGTTTGCCTAAATGATCCCTAACCCAATCCTCATCAACCAGTGCAGAGTCTATTCTATTCTCCTGGGGATCAAAATGCAGCTGTGACTCCAATGACACGTTGGGTCATTGCACTTTCAAACATTATTTCAAAATTAATGTACGAGTCCATCTTCTCTGTAACTGTAACACATGGTAGAGCCTGACTTGCTTTTTTTTGGCAGTGGTGACCCTCCTCACTAATGCTGAATCATGGTGGCAATGCAATTTAATAATTTTCTAGCAGAAAAGCTAGAAGTGGTACTTTCACAAACCTATGAACTAAGATTAATTTTCTACCCAAAAAAATTAAACTCATTATATACTTGTGAGTTTGAGATGTTCTCTATAGAGTTACCTAATTCTGAATTATTACCTTCTAAAGCATTTCTGAACAACTGCTTTTTGATAAGATTATAGAGATATAGGTAGTTAGCAGATAATCTTTTGAAATAAAGAGATTTAAAAGCCAGAGGAGTAATCTTCTCAGTGCCTGGAGATGAAGTGTAACTATCATAAAAATCACTTTTTGTTCTTTGAAAGATGATAAGAAGAACAAAACTGAGGATCAAACTGATGCAATGGAGAGATCCTGACAGAAAGGATAAGGAGGCTGTGGCTACTTCACAGGTCCAGCACTGGTGGACAGCAAAGCAGTAGGAGCTTCCCTCTTCCACAATAGATGGCTGGAGGGCAAACATCTGATGGCTTCAAACAAGATGCTTGAACATAGTGAACATAGGTGTCATGCATTCCCTCTGTTTTCTAACCACTGACCAATGCATTCTCTTTTTCTACAGTAACATTAATTAGAAAATACTCCAGCAGAAGACTCTTCTCTGAAACATACTGAGACATGAGCTGATGGGGACATAAATCATATCATCTTAAATCAGCCGTGCTGAAGCTGGCCCAAAGCTCTTATGATTCATTATACTTACAGGGGTTTACTAAAACATCAAACCATTGCCATGGCCACTGCCATTATTGTGTCACTGTTCTGGCTCCACTGTATGCTCGGGCTAGGCACTGTCATGAGCACAGGATGGTACCAGCAGATACTTATAGAATCATAGAATGTTTGGGTTGGAAGGGACCTCCAAAAGTCATCTAGTCCAACCACCCCTGCTACAAGGAGGGCCATCTCCAACTAGGTGAAGCTGCTCAGAGCCTCATCAAGCCTGACCTTGAAAAGGACTTCTTGAAAAGGACTTGAGAGGAACAAGAAAAGAAAGTAAAAAGAATATTTCACAATGAGCAAGTGAAATGGAGTTGTCCTTGCAAAATATCTACTGCATCAAACCTGAGATTTCTTCCCTACTTCACCACATTTGTTTGTGCCTATGCATAATCTGTGTTCTCTTTACACTCATTTACTGATATGTGGCTATGCTTTCAGTGGATGAATTCTGAAAAGGTGGTTTAGCTCACCATTATGGAACTTGTTCCTTCCTTTTTTTTGGTTAAATCAAGCGTTTACTTACAGAGAATGCAGTCGCTACACAACTTATATATACTTACATTTTCTTCAAAAATACCTTACATATTGATGACATGATTAGTTCTCATTAGTTGATGGGTCACTAGTTCTTCTGGAGAAGTAAAAGGCCCCACATTAGAAAAAAAGGAGGAAAAAAAAAAAAAGACATTTAAAGACAGGGAAACTACTTTTGAGGAGTGTTTAAAAGAACTGAGAAAGACAATGTGCAAAAATAAGAGTCTACCAACACTTTTGCTGTAAAAATACTTTTAAAATGCTTGCCACTTGGGGCAATAATCTCCATGCCAGTGGTAAATAATACACAAAGCTTCCTATGACCTTCAGCTCCTGCCAGCTCAGTTCTGCCTACTTGTCTTCAACCAGCTTTAAGCTTCCTATGGATCAAGGTCTGGAATATTATGTTCCAGCTGCATAAGCTACACATTACAAATGAAAGAGAAAATTCTGTCAGTACTTTTTCTCATTTACCATTTTCTTTTCTTCCCAGATTGGTTGTTCGGATATGCCTTCCCAAATTTCCCCCCTGTTCTAGCTAGTCTCTTTAATCTTCTTTCTGTTTCCTGCAGACTGATCTCTGACAAAGCTCTTTCCTCTGACAAAGTCATGCCAAGGATACTAAACTGCAAATCACTATTGAAGAGAAACTAAGGTATTTCCCACATAAAACTTGAAGTGAATTAAACATGATTTATCCTTAAAAAGCAAAAAACCAACAGTCTTAAGAGAGACACAGGAAACATGCAGGAAAAACATGCAATCATTCATTTAGAGCAAAGCTAAATTTCAAATCAAGGTTATAAGCAGCGGATATTTGCTCTTGTGTTTTCCCAGACTGTATTGTTGGTGTTTTATTCATTTTCATGTCTAAGTCCCAACTCTTTAATGTGTAGATGGACTTGTAAAAAGAGGTGTTGTTAAATTCAACTGTCTTTATAAAGACCTCTCCAAAAACACAAACCAATATAAGTGCAATATTTATTTATATTTTCTGATTTTCTTCTAATGCATATCAGTTAATTTTCTCTCTCAACAGATTACTTATTCAAAGGAAGGCTGAATATATTCTATAGTATTTCACTTTAAAGTAAAAGCCATTTACCTGCTTTCTTTTAATCTATCCATAAACTGAAGTCTGCCGCCAAGTAGCTACATAATAGTTGTGGGTGTTATAACCTATCAATCATGGAAGATAATTTAAATTAGTATGTTTCTTAGACAGTGATTTTCTCCCAGATATCAAGTTATTTCCGTCTTAAAAGGGATACAACAACTGCAGATTCCTCGTGGAACTTGTAGATTTGTTCCCATGTAGAATTTTGTATCATTCTTAAACTGCACATAAAGTCTTCTTTAGATAAGCGATTTTTACCTGTGGTGATTAAAACTTCAGAACTACAGTTACAGATTTTTTTTAGTACAGAGAAAAAAAAAAAACAAAACAAAACAAACAAACAAAAAAAACCCACAACATAAACCACTCCATAATCAATTCTCATTAACATCTGACGTATAATCTCAGTTAAGGGCAAAAGAAATTCCCTACAGGGTCAGACCCTTGATCTGTCTAATCCAGCTGGGAGAGCCTGCAAGATTTATCATGATCCACAGTCAACATCAACATTTGTTGGATTAGGAATATTAGTGCAAACATCTCTGCATTAGTATATTATCATGGACTTGTTATCCATGGATTTGTCTAATTCCTTTTTGAATGAGCTGATGCTGTCTGACTCCACAGCCTCCTGAGACAGTCAGTTCCAGAACTTCACTTCCACAGGGGAAAAAAAAAAAAATAGTATTTTTCTCAAGTATATTTTTAATAGATTTTCTTCTAGGTCCCATGAGTTTCAGAACCAAGCGAAATTTGAGGTTTTCCAGCATGTGAGCGTGCCTGTGACATTCACCATCCTGTGGTTACAGGCCACCTGGGGACCCCTTAGTGGGGAACCACCACAAAAGCAAAGGAAACCACAATTTCAGTATATTTTTAATAGATTTTCTTCTAGGTCCCATGAGTTTCAGAACCACAGGCCACCTGGGGACCCCCCACAAAAGCAAAGGAAACCACAATTTCTGCAAAGAGACAGTTCCTAGAAAACACTGATGTCATGACATTGTGTCAACAAGCTTATTTAAGCATTGAAATTAATCTAAGAATGACCACTGAAAATTTATGAAGACCTTTATCTAAGAACACTAATTTAGATGAAATACCCTTCACTTGTGGTTTCTTAATAATATACGTCAAGTCCCATTAACTAATACTCAAATGTCTATAATGGTGTAGGGAGTTAAATGGACAAAGAGGAAAAAATATTTAGCTATGTTTCAAAAACCCTTGTGGTTTCTTAATAATATAAGTCAAGTCCCATTAACTAATACTCATATGTCTATAATGGTGTAGGGAGTTAAAAGGACAAAGAGGAAAAAAATATTTAGCTATGTTTCAAAAACTAATTCCTCCAGCCTGTTTTGACTTTGAAGTGGAATGTAGACAGGTGCCACTTGGAGGCACTCTTATACTATTCTCTCTTGGAAGTTTCTTATAAGCATTTCAAGCAGAGAAGCAGTAGTTTTTAAAAATTTTCTTTTTTCTCTTAATAATCATCTAGAAATGGGTAATTAACAATGGTTTGGGTGGTTAAACTTTGACATTATTCGTATTTATTACCTTGTAATTTTGTCAGAGGTAAACAGTCCCCTATACTTTCAAAAAACCCAACTTAATTCCCTTTTGCAGTGCATGATAAAGCATTGCTTGTGATGCAAGACAAAAGAAGTGGTTAGAAAACTGCAAACTTATACATATTATTCACTTCACAACTGTGTGGGGTTTTATCACTTCAGATTTGAAATTAAACATGGCTTATAATTGTATTCTGTGTATTTTAAATTATACCAAATTATCTTTGAAAAGCAGAAAAAAGTATTTCTGTTTTATAGGCATATATAATGTTTCCATTTTGATTGCATGTTAGATATGGAACCTTGGAACGTATTTCATTGTGTTTGGAGCCCCATATTTCTTACACGGATGCAAAACTCAAATAATTATTCTCAGTTTAAGCAGAGATGATGAATTTGCAAAGCATTTGTGCACCATCGCAGTACTTTCAAGTTTTAAATGTGATATATTCATTAATTTTCCATCATTCACCAATAAAAAAATTGTGTTAAAAGAAACTTGCCCATGGCTGTCAGGTAACAAAAAGTGCTCAGGGACATGGTTTAGTGGTAGACTTGGCTGTGTTAGGTTAATGGTTGTACTCAGTGATCTTAAAGGTTTTTTCCAACTGAGAACAGTCTATGATTCCACATTGTATACCTGTGAAAGCCTATGAAATGGAAAACAGAAAAGCTCCTGGACCATAATGTTATCCTTAGTAAAAGGTACATAAAGAGAATGGTTCTACTAACAGGAGAGAAACAAAATCATGACTCAGAAAGTCACAGATTTGTTCTTTTTCACTAATTCAGGCCTGTACCACCCATGGTCCTGTACTGCCTCCCACCCTGCATTGGGCCAACTGACCAAGATGTGTGAGAGAATGAGGTAGGATCCAGTTGCCATTAAGATCAACACAGGACCTGTCCTGAGGTTCTGAATCCCACCAGCACAGCCTTAGGGCATCCCAGCATCAAGTGAACAGTTATTTTCCAAGGTCCTCTCACTTCAAATGGCTGTTTCACACAGTTAAACTGTGTAGTTCAAAACACTTTTGAACAATTCAGAGAGAGGTACCTTGTGTTCATCTTTCCAAAGAAAACCTTGCATGTGCTCTAGATAAATATTGGGAATTCCTCAGAGTGAAGGAGATTAGCACGTACTATTCTTGAGCACAGCATAAGTCTGAATACTGAGTGGTGAGAGATAATACCTGCCTAGGGAGCCCTAAGGACAAAAGTGTACTTAAGGAGAATGATGGGCTTCAGCAATGTCATAAAGAAGGCAGCAAGTGGAAGCCACCTTTTTAGGAGGAAGGGGAGGAGCTGAAAGCCAGGGAAGACAGGTGCCATGACAGAAGTAGAAGGAAATGGATTTTAACTCTCTGGAGGTCTTCTGGCTCTGCTTGCACCCTTCTTTTTAGGTTCCATAAACCTTTCTTCATGGCTTGCACTGATTGTGCTTTTTGGCCAGTGTGGTTTTATTTCCTGACACAGAAGCAGCCCTACAGGGCCACAGCACCAGCAGCAGATACCATGACCCATCTCTAACAGCAGGTAGAAGCCAAAGCCTGCTCCATCCATCCCACCACCAGCAGCTCAGCACCTACCAGATGTGTTTTTCAAATACTATGTAACCCACAGGGGATTTTTCTTCCATGTGTCTAGCTTCTACCTGAACTTAAAGTCTCTTTATTGTGCCTTTTTATTTTCTCCTCTCTGCTAAAGACATCTAAAGCTAAACATGTACAGCATATGGAAGTAATATTGACTGTGAAAAAGCAATGGAGACAGAGTACAAATTTTCCCCAATATCCTGTGGCAGGAGTTTCAGAGCTTATCCCCACAGTTTATAGCTTGCTTGTTTTGAACCTGTCACCTCCTACTCATCCCTCTCCATCTTCAACCACTTGAAATGCTTTTTTTTTTGCCCTTTCCCCCTTGCCTTGTTATTTATTTACTGTTTCTCTCTTTCACTTTATCCTTACTCTTTTCTTCTTGTTCTTCTTCTACATATATTTTCCCCTCCAGTTTATACAGCTCTCTCTCATGTCAAGGATATATTACTGGCATAAAAATATCCTCTGTAAAATCAAGCAGGAATTGGAAAACCACATATGCTAAGAGGCATGATTCCTTATAGGTCTTATTCTGTTCAGAGAACTCTTCTGGCACCATTCATAATTCAGAATTGTATTGAGGAAATAACTTCACACATTTTTTTCAGTGAACTGAAGAAGCTGGTTTGCCACATCTTCCCCCACCTTCTTCTCTGTTAAAGGCTTTCTATGTAACAAAAAAAAGCCCAAACTGAACATCACCTAAGCCAAGCATTTACACAGAAGTCAATATTCCTGATTAAAAAAAAAAAGTCATGGAGGCAGCACAAAGAATTCAATGTTTGCTAGATTTAATGAACTATGCATACTTGATTACAAGATGTTATTCCACCACTCATGTCAGTTCAGTTAAACATGGCTTTCTAGACAGCCCTCCATTAAAGATGTTCTGGAGTCAAAATCTCAGCAGTAGTTGGATCATAAAGGCACCAGACCCTGATATTAAGGGCTCAGAAAGATCCTTTCTTAGCCCTGCCACTATTCTGTAGTAGAGAAGCAGATGCCTCCAGGACTTCAGTGTAGAAGGACACAGACCCACACAAAAGAGGTCAGCTCTAGCTGATCAACCTCTCTGCTTGATGATGTTATTAGATCACAAAAAAGGCTTCTCCTTAAGTTAAAAGTTTCCTTTTAGCTAATATTTCATTCACTCTTAGGTCACCAAATGATTTATGCTTGTGATTTTACACCCAAACTGGTCCCTGATGATAACTTGACAAGCCAACTGGTGAATCCTTAAAACACTTTTCTGCTAAAGTGACTAGACAGAGTTGAAACTGTGCATTAGGGCGTCAATCACAGAAACCATCTGTTCTAACAGGGTTTTTTATGCTTTCCAAAGTCAAGCTTTCTGAATGAGATGCTGACTGTTTTATAAAATACTGACAAGAATCAGTATACAAGAAATTACCTATTCAGCATCTCTTAGAAATGATAATTGACAGTAGTCATTTAACAAGTAAAGATGTTTTGAATGACTAACATTAGGGAGGATGAGTTATAGAACCTCTTCATTAATTCTGTATTAAATTAACCTTCCTAACACTTACAGTTTGAGAACTGCTTCACAAAACATGGCATACGAGCCTTAAGTACAAGGTGTTGTCTCCCATGGCTAGTCACAACTGCCAGAAAATAAATCAGGGATGTGGATGAGCTCTGTTGTCTTTCTTCAAGACAATATTCTAAGAAAGTTTTATTTTTGGTTATGAATGACTCACTCTGTCCCCCTCATCTTTGCATTTATCATGTTAATCCTTCAAAACCAAAAAAGCGGGATTCATAGCAGCTACATGGAAAACCCTTTTCCCCATGAAGGCAATCAATCAGGGGAACAGCTTGCCTAGCAATGTCACACCATCTCCACCCTCATAGGTTTGCAGGACCCAAGTGTATGAAGCCTTGAGCATGCAGGTAAGAGTAGAGTTGACCCTGGTGGGACAGGAGGTCTGACTTGAGACCTCCTGGGGCCCCTTCCCACCTAGATTACTCTGCAAACCTTGGATCCCAAAACAGTCAACTTACATCCAATAAAGAACCATTACAATTTAGAAACTTTAAGCTGACCCTGTCTTTCAGATGCCCCAACACTCCCCAGTCCTTCAAGTTTAAGGTGGAGTCATTATATTGTTTCAATTCCCACCACTCTAACTACAACCCTGACCTCTGCTCTGTCCTCTTCAGCAGAGCTACCACACCAGGTTTTCCTAAAATTTCTTCCTTGCAGATACTCTTACAGATATTTTGATCCATAGCAGTGTCATGTGGAGAAATACACATATTTTGGATACAATTATTTCCAAATTTTGTGCCCTTCTGTAACTATATGGCATTGCCATCTCCAGCTTCTTACAGGAAACAATAAACAGTCTTTTTGGATGTCTGCAGGTGGTTGGCAAGGCACTTTCCCATTCTGAGGGCACAGGGAGGGGACCACAATACTGAGAATTCTAAAAGGAAAGAGTTGTAACACCAGGCCTCTGTTAAACTGCAACAAAATTAGTCCTCAGTTTATTTCTAAAGGACCAGGTACCAACTTTCTTCATGCTGTATTCCCTGCAGATCTTTATGAAGGCTTTAATACACCTGTATCCTCTCCAGTATATCCCTTTTATGCTTCATGGAACCAGAATGCTCTACAAACAATGCAGTGTTCACCTGTTGGTGTGCAGCTGCAAAAGGCATAATTCCTTCCCAACACACTGCACAAAAAGAAAAATTCATAGGGGGTCAAAGCAGTTCTGGAAAAAAAAAAAAAAAAAAAAAAAGAGCTGTATATAAACTTCAAAGAAAAAACATCCACACAAAGCAGGAAAAACTTCTCCTTTCAGTTTTTCTTCTAGATATTGTTACAGAAAACAAAAAAATGGAGGAGTGAGCATGACACTACAATTATTATTTTTTTTTTAATTTTTTAAAAAAAAAAGAAAAGTCTGAGATAGGTATGTTACATTCCAGCCCAGCACTGGGTTCTGCCAGCAGCCTGTGAAGCTCTCGATGCCCTAGGTGTTCTCAGAAGGGCTGCTGAACAGACTGCAGCGATAGAACAGAGCTCCTCTCCCTGAAATCCTGCTGACAGCTAGGAGCTGAATGCTGCAGTTTCTTGTACCCTAAAGATAACACAATTGCTTGGATGCAGCAACATCTCGCACGGTTTACGAGGTAGTGATCAATCTCTGATTGACAAGTCTAATTAGCAGCTCTCTTATGTGCAACATTATGGCGTTTTATAGCAACTTTCTGCTGCCTATTAAATCTCCGCAGCCATCTTATATGAAATGGAGTACTTTGTAGGTCATTTGATACCCAGTGCTGTCAGTTAGGTTTGTTTATACTGAAAGACTTTATTGGTATTGCAACATGCTGGTTTTGATATAAAAATTCGTGTCTGTAATACCTAGTGATACCTTCCAAGACCTCAGCATTTCAGCGACTGGCATTTGAGGCTGGCTCGGGAGGGCTCCTCTGCCCCATTATTACTGTTTCCAGAACACAGTGTATTTCATGTATGAGGTTTTGTACACTTAGAGATGGGGTTTTTTTCCCCCCCTTCAACAGAGGTGATTCATAATGGAATACAGTAATCACAAGAAAAATGACATCTGTTTAAAAATATGGTTCTCTGTTCCAGTCACGATGACATATCACATTTTGCTTGGTTGAAAACACACTAGAAATGGTGTTCATTTGAGATGTGTGATGAAATGTCTAAACAGATTTTTCAGTCGTATGACATCTTTCCCAAAAAGCCACCAAAAGGTAGACAATAATTACACAGAAGGGTCATACCTTAGCATCCCCATTAGAATTTGTAACTAGTAGACCAAGATCCATAAGAAACACAGGAAATAAGCTGGTCCTCTAGTCACCAAGTTTCTCATCTGTATTGAATATGAGTTTGCTTCAGGGTTGGCTTTTTTCTTTTGGAAAACTCAGCTTTCCATCATACAGGAGGTGATAAATTACTGAGAAAAAAACAGTATCTTTTCTTGTCATGTGTGTGGATTGTACCAGAGATCTGTTTTCCTTGGTATTCTTGGAGGAAAAGACAGTATATAAAATAAAGTTCTCCTTCCCTCTCCTCAGAAATCCCAGAACAGCAATTTGAGCTCAAATGTTACCTTAAGCATACTTCAAATTAACCACTGAACGCTTCCAAAACTAAATTTAAAGATGAGTGATCAGCAAAAATTTTGTAACAACACCAAAAAAGAAAAAAAATGATTGTAAAGTACAGATAAGGAGGTCAATGATATATGCACTTGAAATACTAGATATCAGCAGACAGAATGCAAACCACAGCAGGGCAGTTACAACTCAGGGTGATTCATCTTTTAAATGATAAGGCGTTTCTAATTTTATGAAGTATTTGTCATATCAAATGCTTCCTAGCTCCATGAAAAATTTCTTTGACTTTACTCCCTTAGGATTTTGATGTACAGTACAATGTTGCCTTCATATAAGGATTAATGATGAAATTATAAACAAACCACTCAATATTTAAGACTATTGATGGTGTTAAGTGACACCCTAAAAGTTAAATTCCCTCACTGCACAATTACTTTACAGTATTGCACAAGACTAGGAGCTGTACTGGGAGGACTTTCTAAATTTTATTCAGAAGGGAGAGGGCTTGAAGATGCAGTGATTTAAAAATAATTTTGCAAGTTACCTTCTGAAAATATTATAAATCCTTGTAAATTGAGAAAATACTTTTTTTTTCCTTGGGAAATTAGTCAGGAGGCAAAATATATGCATATATCTAATACACAATTATACATACATAAAAAAATGTTATTAGAGAAGGAAGATTGTATTGCATTGCATTAATGAAAGCAAGGATAAAATTTTAAACAGGAGCTTCAGCATAACCAGTCTCTTCTAGTCATATCAAGTGTGCAGGAGTTAAAGGACCCAAGACACCCTTTGGCTTTCCCTGCCTGCCTGCCAGGTCATCCTCCTCCTGCACCCCAGGCACCTCCTGATCTCTGGCTCAGGGATTTTTCCTTCTGCTGGCAGCCTCCATCACTGTTTGCACTGCCAGGTGCTCTGCAGATCCTCTGTTAACAAGGCATTTCTTCTGCTCTGCTGGAAAACGTTGTCTTTTGCTATTTTGGCAGGCTTTATTCATTCCCAGCTCTTCCTTTCCACCCTCCTCTCCTGCCAAAACGTCCCTTCCTTGAACCACTCCTCCAATTCACCTCCATCACGGGGTCACATAGGGCAATTCCTCTGCAAGCCACCCAAATAACCCCAGTCCCCACACATCAGAGAGGACCTCTCTATGCTACACACTCAGTAATGACACTTTTTAGCTTGGAGACTTCCATGGCACAGAACAAATGGTGTTACACATTTCCAAGCAACCTATCAAAGAGACCTTGTCCAAATTTAAACAGGACCCTCTACTACACATTAAAAAAAAAAAAAATAAAATAAAATTAGCCAGGTTTGTTAAGTGTGGTAAATAATAACCAGAAGTGGCCAAGCATGTTAGTACTAAATACCAGTTGTACATGGAGAGAGGGAAGAATCAGCACCACCCATCCTGAAATCATTGTTAGATTGGGCATCATTAAGTGTGCCGTAGACAAGGACAAACCTTCCCTCTCATCTGCATTCAGGCACAGTTTGGATCTCTGCTGTACGTTCTGCACTTCTGCTAGTCTCTGCTGATTTTTGGTAGAGAGATGCATAAAATATGCAACACAGACCTGTGGTGCAAACTGGAGGATGTAAGTTTATCCCTGCTTTGATTAAGGGAAAATACACTTCCTCTCATCTATTCCCCTTGGACCACATAGGCAGGAAGATAGACTCCCAGGATATGCCTTTGGAAAGGAAACTGTTGTTAGCCCAAATAACTCAATCCAATAATAATATAATACCATAATAAAAAAAAAATAAATCCTTCATAATAATTGACTAGAACTGTGTGACTTACCCTATGTAACAGAAACACCTCTACAATTGCTAAGGTGTTGAACCCGTGGAGTTAGAGTTTACATTTTAACTGTATAATACAGCTCAGATCTCACCTAAGAATCAAATTTAATAACAGTCGATTGGAAAGCCTTAGGTGTATTTTAAATAACATCCATTGTTTTTTATCGTGTATCTTGAGATCTATATCCAAAATGGAACTTAAATAATGTAGCTTGTGAGCAATGCTCATGCTGAGGATCTTATAACTTTTTTGTGTGTGTGTATACACACCACATCACCCAAATCAAGTTTGGTGGCATATCAATATTTTTCAACTTCTCTATTTTCTTCCTATTTTTTTTTTGATTGGCTACTCAAATTAAAAACATTTGCATATGATGAACAGTCAGGTATAAAGCAATAATGGTAATTTTAACATTAATTTTATCTCAGATACTTTATGCCACTTTATAAAAGAAAAACCTACTAAATTTTAATTTAAAAGCTTAATTTATATTGCATTTTAGAGCTAGTCTTATTTAAAATAGATTTTCTGTACAGTAGACTTGGTAATTTAAAATTTCCTATAAAACATATAGCCAAAGCACCTTCTGAAATGTATGTCCCCTGTACCAGATCAATCTACTGACATGCCCTCAAAAATTGGCATATGAGGAAATTATTTCAAAATGCTTTTTTATTTTTATTCTTCATAGTATAGATAGGAAATACATTAACAAGAAATTAATCTGACCAAGATTATCTAGATGTTTATTTGGAACTCAGAAGTAAAATGGGGATTAAATGGGCATCTTCCAACTCTTCTAACACCAACGTCTTCCCAACAGACCACATTGTCGTCTTTTTCACCACGTAAAAAACCACCACACAGAAGATAAATAGCAGACAGGCCAGAGAGCAGCCCTGCCTGCTGCTTTTCCTAGTTAGAAATGCAAACAAGAATTGACCTGATCTCAACCTAGTTATGAGAGTGCATCTCCTCCAGCAGCCAGGCCAAGGGAACTCAAGTCAATGACCACGGATAAAAGCTTTTCCGATAAACCTCAATTCATTAAAATAAATGGAGACTTTAAATTGATGAAGATTATAATAAATTATTTCTTAATCCTGCTGCATCAATCTATCATACACGGTACTTCAAAGCAACGAGCAGTATCACTAAAAGCTTTTTGAAAGTTATCTTGTCTTCACTCAGAGCTCAGTGGTGGGTGGTTTGGGGAGCAGTTGGAGGAGGATGTAGAGGAGCAGTGGGTCACAGCTTCCCAGCAAGTGAGGAGGACGACCTCATGTTGGCATTATGCTGTGAAAAGTGACACTCAAACTGACATCAGTATTTTCAGTGGCTCCCATTACTTTAGTGTTTGCTACAAGCTTCTCCCCTACTCTTCTCCACTCCCTGGCCGGGTTTCCAAGCCCTGAGCTCATAAAGAACAGCCTCATGGCAATACCTAAATATGCAGCAAGGAAACAGGACTCAAAAAGACCCCACATGGCCTCTGCTTTACACTGAACATTAGCATCACACTGCATAAAACCAAAACTAACCTAAAACCAAATAATCCACCTACATGAGAAGGAACACAACAAAGCCAAGTGAAGAATATCAGAATAACTTTATCATTGAATCATTTAGGTTGGAAAAGACCATTAAGATCATCAAATCCATCCGTTATCCCAAATCTACCAAGCCCACTGCTAAACTATGTCCCTAAGCACCACATCTACATGGCTTTTAAACATGTCCAGGGATGATTCTCTGATTCTATGGTGATTCAACCACTTCCCTGGGCAGCCTGTTCTGGGGCTTGACAACTCTTCCAGTGAAGAAATTTTTGCTAATATCCAACCTAAACCTCCCCTGCCAAAGCTTGAGGACATTTCCCCTTGTCCTATCACTTGTTACTTGGGAGAAGAGACCAGCACCCACCTCTCTAAAACCTCCTTTCAGGTACTCATCAAGAGTGATAAGATCTCCTGTGAGCCTCTTTCTCTTTAAACTAAATAGCTTCAGTTCCCTCTGCCACTCCTCATAAGATTTGTCCTCCAGACCCTTCACCAGCTTCGTTGCCCTTCTTTTGACATGTTCCAACACCTCAATGTCTTTCTTGTATCGAGGTGCCCAAAACTGGACACAATACTTGAGGTGTGGCCTCACCAGTGCTGCATTATGGTACAGAGGTTGCCAGTGTCATAGACAGGATCAATCTGTTTTGGCTGATTTGAGGAGTGGAAGGACTAAAATGTTTCCTCAAATTTAGGGAATATTTGTAGTTTTTAACTATCCCTAATTGTGAAGCACAGAGCCCCATTAGTTGGAACTCTGCTGTCTTTGGATTATTATATTAATTTAGGAAATTGTAATACCTTAACTCTTTTTTGGGTATGCTAATAGATTTTTCTTAAACAAAAAAAATCCAAGTAGCAGCTGTTTTCAAAGCTCTTAGCATTAGTAAAAAAAAGGAAGTAGTAACTCTAAGGAACTTTTATTTATTTTCAAACAAAATCAGCCTGATCAAAGAAACATACCTTGAAAACATTCAGGTATGATCTGTATTCACTGACTAGCTCAGAACTTGGCTATACCATTGCTATGATATCTTTCTGCCTGATGGGTTTCTCCACTAGTACTTCCAGATTCAGGAGCTTGCCTCAAGATCAAGTAGTAACATGCAGTGTTGGTTTTGATCCATCGAACTGGATCCTCATTGTCTGAGACTGTTTCTCTAATTCATTGCAACAAGGGAAAGACCTACAATGCCTCCAAGGATGCACCTGAAGGAGGACACCATGAGTGGCTACACAGACGACTCTCTCCAAGAGACAGCATCTAAGCACAAATCATTTCACAACAGAACAATGGCATAACAAAATCCCTTTCCTTTCATGCTGAATGTTAGGTGCTTAAAAAGACCAAATGAGTTTTCCTCTGATTCTACAGTTCCTGGGGAGTTCAGTCCAACGAGTACTCAGATCTTTATTTTATAGTCTATGCTTCACGGGTCAACTGAGCTTTCTATCTACTCCTATCTGTGCTGACCTGCAACATCTGAGAGATCTAAAACCAAAAATGAACCAAGAAATTTTTGTGTTCCACTGCAGGCATTTTCTATGCATCACAGCACACCCACAAAAGGCAAATCTGAGGGGAATAATGCTATGAAAGGGTGTTGTCATAAGTTTGAGTCCAGTATTGAAGACTCAAGACCTCTGATAAAAATCCAAAGTTTTGAAGTTCTCCTTGTAATAGTCTATTATACTTACACAGCCATACAAGCAACACAAAATATTTTATTTCTTATAGAAATAAATCTTGCAACATCCCTGTGAGACCAAACTGTAGTATTAGTTGTTTTACAGATGAGGAAACCTAAGCACAGAGCAAAGTACACAACTATCAAATTGACATTTACTTTCAACACCTAAAATGGACTCATGCATCTAAATAATGGCTTAAGTATTCACATTCAGACGTGAGCACCTTACTCTGATTCAAAAACTGGAGCTGTCAAATATAAAATACCTAAAACACTAAAAATAACCTAGTCAACAACTGAGGTTTAATTAAGAGACTCATAAACAGACAACGTCTACCTGGTAAATTTTCAAACAGAAGCCCTAGGGGGAAAGCAGAGGTCTAAATATTAATAGCAGTTCTTTTGCTACTGGATTCAGTATTATTATAAAGAGAAGTGTTTATTTTTGGCTTAAGAGTGTATGGTTGATATGTTTATCACTTTGGTAAATGACAAAAACATAATTTATTCTCAAATAGAAGTACAGTAGGACTGTTAGCAACCATTATTGCCAAAAGTTGGTCCATCTCAATAGAAGGCAAAAAAATCTCTTAGTAAAATGCAGTTTTTGTAATTTTCTGTAGCAAGAATCATCCTTCATGAAAATTTTCTGCATGAGGGAGTTTTAGGTTTTCCTAAACTCTGATCCCAAGGCGTGCATTTCATTTTGATTCTTTTTATGCCTTCAGTGTTTGCTCATGCCACCTTCACGCATCTGCCACTTCCCAAACCTCTTTTCTTCTCTTTGCACAGAAGATGGCCCAGACAATACAGAAATCAGTCAGATCACTTGACATCTCCAGCACCCACTCTTCTGCACGCGTGTTGGAGCTGCTATGGCTTTGCATTACGTCTATTCCCTGCAATAAATTTTAATCAGATGCTTTGTATCCAGTTGTACTCTTGTCTGAAACCATCCAAAGTGCTGTTGTTGCTAAGGAAACCACTTCCCTCTTATCCTTGCACTCGCATCTGCTGCCTCCTTCCCTCCATCTCCCCTCCCCTTTCCCTCTCCCCATTTTATCTTGCCTCCAAGGGGCAACTCTGGCACCATGATATGAGCACTGAGCCATTTATCCCCCTCTTCCCTTAGAGTGCAAACTCACTTGAAACAAGAAATCACTGGAAACAGAATTTGTGGTATTTAAACGATGACCATCCTTGCACAGGCTCATTATGTTTAATTAGTCCCTATGCAGTTGGTCCCAATGGGCTGTGAGAGTGAGGAGCTCTAACCCACTGTGAGAAAAAGGCAGAAACTCAGCTCTAGGCTCTTCTTGCAAGAACTGAAGAGAGAAATATATGGGAGAGAGCTGAGGTAGGCTGGATATGTGAGTGGTTGAGTACAAGCAATAAAGTTCCAGAGCCCTCCACTCTCTTCTGCAGAGCATTCCCCCCCCAACACACACAATGCCAACCCCACCACTACTAGGAAGAGTTGTTTACCTCTTTCAGAGAACTAAAGTCCCCTGAGCCATTTGACTGCAGAATTGATTTCTGACCCTTTGCTTCCTTCCAGCTTCCTAATGTTTAAGTTATGCAGCCAAGGAGCAGACCACAGAAGCAGCTTGTGTTTATGGTTACGTTCTCAGAGCTGTGAGCAGTGCATGCAGAGCACAGCTCCATCACCACGAGCTCATGGAAAAAAGAGTGAGGAATTCAGCTTTCACCTTCTCCCTCCTGTATTCCCAGACCCAGAAGGCACAAATGTGAGCAAGCCAAGCTGTTAACTAGAAAAGGCACAGGGGAAGCACAGTAAGGAGAGAAAGTCAACAGCATTAGAGTGTTTTCTTCAACAGGGGTTGATAAAACAGCATTTGAATAACACCTCAAGTTGTATTTCGTAGGTGTTTTAGGGAATAGGGAATACATTCAACATTCACAACTGCCTAATGAAAGAGGCCCTTTAGCTTTCCATTGTGCTTGTCAGTAATGGTAATTTTGACACATTTCAGCTTTTTCTACACTCATTACTCCCTCCCTCCCCCCTTTCCTTTTTATCACGTTCACCTCTGTACAGTGGGTTGTAGAATAGACAAAAGGCAAAATGCAGAACTAAAGAACAAGTAACCTCTAATATTACAGAGGCTTCTCTGTGCTTTTGCTTTTCCAAACTAAGCCTCATTGCTGTTAATATTGAGTGTAAGGATCCTGCTGGGTCTGTTGCGGTTGTCCTATTGACTTTCTCTGGATGAATAAGTTCCTGTCAAGAGCACCACTAAATATCCACTTTAGAAAAGCATTTTTAGCCATAAAGAGCACATTTTGCTTTCCTTCATAGAGTCAGAGCCAGCACTGCAAAACAAAATGAAAATGCAGTCTTTGGAGACAGATATAATTATAAGTAAATACTTCTTAGGCATTCATTAGCAGCATTGTTTCACCTATGTTTTGTACAGGGAGTCAAACATCCCTCAACAGAATTTGCTGGTGAGAACTTGCTTCTACTATTTTACAAGTAATAATTACACCACACACTTGTACTGCACCAAGCTTCAGATACTTGAAAAATACGTATCTAAATTCTTTAGTCGTCGATTTTTCAAGTCAAAAGAAACTAAGACACTGACTCAAAGCCAACTGCACAGCAGTTTCTCAGCATTTCTTTGTAGTCAGGATTTGAAGCAGGGATAGACCCACTGCACAAAGCATCCACAAAGCTCCAGAATACTTATTTGAGACTTCAGTTAATAATCTGCAAATAATCATTGAGAGGAATGAAGCAATCGTTCATCTGCATTCAGAATCAGTGCACAAGTTGAAGGCTAAAGTAAAAACCTACAGAAACAGGACAGCAGAAGAGGAAAAAAAAATAAAGGTCATTTTCTTGGTCTTCAGACTTGTAAAACAGCAGAGCAAATGTTCACTGAGGAACATGGGTCTGCTTTTGCCAGCAAAGGGAACAGCCAATTTCTTTGGGCTGTTTATGTCTAAAGGCTACGCAGCTTTTATTGAAGGCTACTGCTCTCACTGACATAGACAATACACTGCAGTACTGATATGGTACAGTAAAGGGCCTTAAAGAATTTCTTGAATTATTTTTCATACAACAAAAGTAAGAGTTGTTGACTTGTCAGTGTTCAGCTCTTTTCTCTAGGCAGAAAGTATAAAAGATGTCTGTTCCCTTGCTTTGCTGGGATGACATTCAGAGTTAGGGCTCCTGTGCTGCATGCAGAAGAACCGAGTCTCATGCACATATTGCTAAATATTTACAAAGGTTTTATGCTGGCAAATATTATGATCAATAAACCTATGCATGATAGAAAATTTGGAGACAAGTGGAAGAGAAATGTCCATGTGTTAGTCTGAAAACTAAAATAACTGCTAGAAGACTGGAATTGTTTTGCAGAAGTCTTGCAGTGCATGACACCAGAGTGTCTCTACAGCAGCTACAGGAGGTGCTGGCTGTGAAGGCAGACTGGTGGAATGACACTTTTCTCAGGCCTGACACTTATGCTGGTGACTCAGCATCATGACTGTCTCCTGACAGAGTCTACAGCTCTCACTCTAAGGGGTCCTCAACATCAAGTGGCAAAACCTATATTTTCATTCCTAAACACCTTCAGGTGTGCTTAACCTGAGGGTTGTGAATGCCTAGTTCACCTTGGCCCTCAGCTGGGCACAGGGGAACATCCTTATAACTGTCTTGAGACTTTCATCTGAGATGTGGAGTTGGCTGTTTGAACATATGAATATGCAGCTGGGAGTCAGAAGCTGTCAGAAAATCGTGCAGCTGTTCACTGGAAAAACAAGAGAGGAGAAGTGTCTTAATATCAGAGCTGTCTTGACATTTCCCAGCATAAGTGGATCTGGCTGTGGTCTCCAGGAAATCAATTCACAGAGAAGCCACAAATACCAGCTAATGCCTTGATTCATAAACTTTTATCCATGCTGGTATGAAAGTCCTATTAAAGTCAACAGGACTGTGGTCTCATGTAGTCAAGTTGCAGGACCAGAGAGGGAAAGAAGTCAAGCTCCCTGGTGGGGAGGGCAGGGGTGTCCTTTGGAAATCAGCCCTAAACTTTTTCTTTCATCCAGATTCCCATTGTCCTCATTTTTCCTCCCATGAACAGCCTGAACTAATGAGATTGCTAGTGCCTTAGTTTTGGTAAGGAGTACCTAAATATTGATCACTACTGGAAAGGTTCCAAAAACTTTTTAAACTGACACTTTTGTTCCATAATAATTAGTCATTATTCACATAGTTTGGAAAGAAATGTTCCTGGTTCCACTTGGCAAATGCTTTTATTAAGTATTGTAAACAAGAAGCTTTTACAGGACTAGGTAAATCATTGGAAGAGTTTTGGTTTAAGGACTATAGTTCACTCTTTTAGATCTGTTATTTTTGACAAGAGGAAAGAAAGGTTAGAGTAGTGTACAGCATAAATAATTTTCAACTAATGACCTAAAACTTCAGGGTCAAGTCTTTTGTGGATTTATTATTAATCTCTTGACTTCAGCTGACTTGTGAGTTCATCCTGGGGAACTGTTTTTAAAGAAAATGAGGGGTGGGGTTCTTTATTAGAAAAGATTGTTAGTTTTGGCTGTTTCCTCAAGTTTTAATTGCTGGATGTCTTGATTACAATTTTCCTGACTGCATGCTATGCTTTTGATGAAGACAGGGACTTGGGGGCTATTTAGTCAGTGACAGGGTGTTAACACTAACTGGGGCTACCCTGGGAATTCTTCTCAGAGGTATTATTACAATGGAAATAGAAATAGCCAAGAGGACAAACTCTTATTTAGTGGACAGATACATTAAATAACTGTGCTTGCAATAATTAATATTTCATAAACCTGTAAAAGTAAATTGGCAGTAAAGAGCCAGAATTGCAGCTCAGATTTCCAAGGTTCTGCTCCAAAACTAAGTAAGGTCAGGGATGGGATCAATTTCTTCCACACAGATTAGTCTCAGTAGTTGCTTAAAACTTATATGACCATAAAAAAAAAATTTTAAAAAATATGACTGGTGCCTGAGAAGAGGAAGAGTATTGTTTATCCCCTGACTGATAAAATTCAAGATCCATTGCAACTTTCTCCAAGTTTATTGGATGAGGCACAGGGTACTACATTTCCAGGTATCAAGAACTGTTTAAGTGATGAGGCTTTTTTTGAACTGTTTAAGTCATGTAGGTTACGTATGATACACATCAGTACTCAGTTAAAAACACAATACTTAAGTGAGCTGTCAAAGTTCTGACCCAAGATGGGAGTAACATCCACCTAAGACAGGTTCCCTCAAGAAAACAACTTCTTTGGTACCTAGTTCTTTCCCT
>NW_008624976.1:94824-155620 GCF_000691845.1 Merops nubicus
CACTGCAAAGGGCAGTTCAGCTTCATTTCTAAGGTTTTTATTAATTTTTGGACAGTTCTTTATCAGCAGTTGTAAAAGCATGGAGAGAGAGAGAGAGAGAGAGAGGTGGCTGAACAAGAACCCCTACACCCTCTAGTCAGACTTTGCAACTGATTAGTCAGCCACACACTTAAATCTATTAATATATAGCTCTATTGCCATGGCAGCAGGTTAAAGTTAGAAGTAACTAGATCTGAATAATTTAAATATGCTAAAAATACCAACTCCTAGGCTTAAGTAGTTTTATTTGTCACTACACTTTGTCATCCATAATGACAATTGCCACCTAGGTTAGAAAGTTTGCTCAGAAAACTCCGTTACTACATACACATGCAGGTCTCCTGGGTACCTATTCGTGCCCCAAAACTCTGTCATGTAGTTCCACGTGCAGACACTGAAGCTCATGGCTTTGTTTCCCAAATACAGTGTATATATACAGTTTGATTTATATCATAAACCTATAACCAGATATTGGAAGAAGGTTGAATAGATTTAGTTGGATTCAGCATAACCCAGCTAAGTCAGCCTCCAGACAAATGAGTGCAATTCCATAAGTTTCTCTTTTTCTACATGCTTAGAACTGTACAAGACCACAGAAAAATAGTTTAATAAATTTAAGGATTTAAAAGTGATTTTGCGATACAAACATATAGTAAAAACCTACAAAAGATGCAGAGAATACAAAAACATACTGTCCTCTCATCTCAAAATAGTGACCATGCTTAAAACCTCAAAACCAAACAACCACAAAAATAACACTGAAAGGTTAAGGTAGTGGAGAAGGTAGTTCCCCTACATCAGTTTACCAAAAAACAAACTCAGTGTAAGCTAAATTTTTTTCTGTCCCTAAGAACTCCCGACTGAGTGCTCCAGAGCCTCCAAATTAATCCAGTGCCAATCCCAGTCAATATAAACCACTCACCTAAGTGAAATCATTCAGGTGCATTAGTGTTTCCAGGACTGCTTGTTTGACAGCAATGGGAAAGAGACACAGCTTGCAGTTAACAGAATTCAAAAGGAATTTCTATCTATATCTAGGACAGACACAGTATTTAAGATCTTCTTGGCTTGCTGTACTCATTTCTTAATTAAAAAACTAACAGGGAACATTAAACATCTCCCCATTTCATTTTTCAATATGCAAATTATAGATACAAGCCTACTAGTGGCAGCCTACAGGAAGAGGTGGCTGTATGCCTTGCAGGTGCAAGGAAAAAAAAAAAAAAAGATTATTTTAACATCAAGTGATTACAACTACAAATTTGCCCATCACTAACCTAGCTGGAAGCTGGTCTAATGGACACTGGATTGAAGATTCTGAAAGATAAGAGATAGGAATGTATTGCATAATACAGAAGAATATATGGTTAGCTTTGTAATTTAATATATTTTGGGAATGGACAATCTTTTTCACCTTCTAGGAGGTAAAAAAACCCACATTTTATCCTTATTTCTGTGCAAAATATATGGGGATTGAAACATTTTAATGTGCAATTTATAAGTGATTCACCCTCCCCATCCATCTGGTCCAAATCTTTCCTGCTGGTCAGACCATCAAGTTATAGACAAGAACCACATTTATTTCAGCTTCAAGAACAAATCCATCCCTTGCACAATAAATTCCTCCCTGTACATCAGTAAAACTATGTGCTACTACTTGTGCCACAGTGGCTCTCAGCCCATCCACATGAAGATGGCTTTGCACAAGATGAGAAAAAGTTTGTGTACAAAAACATGGGGAAGTTCATAGAATCATTAAGGTTGGAAAAGATCTCTAAGATCATCAAGTCCAACCATCACTCAACACTACCATGACAATTAAACCGTATCCCCAGGTGTCATTTACACATTTTTTTGAACATCCCCAAGGATAGTGACTCCACCAGCCCCCTGGGCAGCCTATTCCAATGCTCCAGATGGAGTATCTTCTCTTCTAGAAGACCTCAAAGATAGCCTAATATGACTAAGGGAAAAGATGTCACTCCTAAGATGAAAAACAGCAGCCATGCATCCTGTGACACTCTGCCTCAGAGGATGCTCTCCTCCTCCCTGCATCTTGTGCAGCTCAGTGCGAGGGAGGAGGCAAGGGGTTTGTTGATTTTGTTTTTCTGAAGGGAGAGAAAGGCATGAGCAGCATTATGGCTTTGATGGAGCAGAGACACCCTCAGCCAAGGATCAGTATGGATGCAGATGGGTCTACACTTCTCTCCCAGATCCCCAGGGGCACAGCAATCCTGTTTTGGTGGGGTAGCAGAAAGGACCAAATGGCCCATGATGAAATGACTGCTTTGCCTCTGCCAGGCTGCCCACTGTGCAGTCAGGGGTGGGAGACAGCAGAAGTATGGTCCTGGCAGGCCAAAGACCATGCCTGGCCATGACAAAAGCAGGGCAGCTCATTCCCAGAGATGGAACAAAAAGTACCAAATTCCCTAAAATGGTGTCACTGCACCCAGCAGGAACAGGAGGCTAATTAGCAACTAGGGCTGCAGCAAGGAGCTTCTGGGAGGAATTTTAAAGAGAAGAACCAGCTAAGCTTACAGAACAAGCTGATGCTGGTAGCTATGTGAAATGCAGATACAGAGAGCCAGAAAGGTTTTAAATTTGAGGTGTTGTTGCAGTTGGATTTCCAGCATTGCTTCATTTGCTGCCCCACTGGATTGCCCCTAATTTTCTGTTAGATTATGCTGTGTTGGGAGATCCTTCTCCTGGGATTATTAGGCATAATTCAACAGAGTTTTCCAGTAAAAACCTGAAAGTTGCAATTTAGCAGCACAGCTGTAGTTATTGAAATAGCTCTGGCTGTGCTGGCTGAGAGCTCTGAGGAGGGGAAGGAAAGCCAGAGGAATGGCTGCAGTACTGAGGAGCTGGTTGGGGACAAGCATAAGAAAGGAAGGGGAAGGACCAGGAGGCTTCACATCAGCAGAAGCAGCCAGGAGAAGGGGAGGTGATGCACATCAGCAGAGACTATTCCATTGTGTTCCTGTTTCACACTTTAATGAATTGAGATATCTCATTCAGACCAGGGCTAAGACTCACAGCTCACCTCCTTGGCCCATCCTGCTGGATTTTTCCCCATTCACAGTCCTCCCTACATGCGCTGAGTATTATCTACATATAACCAACAGGCTTTGTATCTTATAAAAAAAAAAAAAAAAAAAACAAGGCATCTGCCTGCTGCATGGAGCAATTGTATAGCATAGCACCAGACTTACTAACCTCATAATTACTAACCTCATAGCACAGCTTCTCAGACTTTGTATACACTGATCCATGTGTCAGTTGTGTTTCTCATGAAGCCAGTTAATTAAAAAAAAAAACAAACCTACAATGATCCTTTTTTTGGTTATATCCATGGAGAGGTATGACCAAACAGTAGAAGGACTTGCATATCCTAACATGTCTCGAAGGACACCATTAGTAGTCTCAGCTTCCACATTTTGAATTGCCATCCCTAGGTCTTTTTGCTTTATCTACCCACAGAAGCAAGAAAATGAAGGGAAGAGAATAAGAATTGTTGGCTGAAAACCTCCAGGCAGAAGGTGTAGACATTCATGGAACAATTATGTTCATAACTTCAAAGCTACAGAACAAGGAAAATATATGTTAAAAGGAAATGTCAGCAAATTTAGAGGAGCAGTCAAGATAGTCCCCAGGGTTAAAAAAACAAACCCAAACCCTCTACAGGACAGCTGGTGTTAAAGGAGAACCTATTAAAAGGCACAAATTCAGATAATTCTGATGCAGGGAAAATTGAAGAAATAAAGGACCTCTTTAATAGTCCAGGTAATCAAAAGCAAATTGTATTTAAAGTGGAATTGTGCTGAAAGTGGAAATATAATTAAGGATAAGTGTAAAAGGATAGCACAAGTACGCAGGCATAAAATTGAACAGGCAAAGGCACAAAGCAAGTTATAACCAGATATTAATGTAAATGAAAACAAGATAAAAGTTCTAGAAATGTATCATCCTTAACAGAAGATAAAGAACCATCAAGTTCCCTTGTTCTAGTCAAACAAATAATGGCAAATACAGAAAACTCAAGTTTCCAAAAGCTTGCCTGCCTTCAGTTTTGACTAAGGTTAATTACAGGCAGATACTTGAACAATTAATTTTAACTTCAAGATAAAAGCATAGGAAAGGAGTATGAAAAGGACATGCTGAAGAATATTTAAGTTAGACACAGTCAGGTTTTAGGGACAGATGAAATGCACTTTCAAGTACTCAAGGAATTAACTTAAGCCATCTAAGAACCATTAGCAATTATCTTTGAGAACTCTGAGGACAGGGAAATCCTGGGGGACTAGGGAAGGGCAAAGAGAGCGTCAACACCTAGAGAAGACAGAAGGAAGGTGCAAAGATTTAAAGATCTGTCAGCCTTGCCTTTATACTTAGAAGTGTGTTAGAACAGTGCTTAAAATGAGACAAAAAAAGTGAATATAGGCTGTATGTTCTCAAGACATTCAAATTATCACAGTCACCAAAAGCTTTTCCTGACACTGATGAGCACATGTAAAGTTGCAGATATACTCCAGGAAAGCTTTTGATGGCTAAATCAGCTCTTCTAAGTTTCATAAGTAAACTCAGGAAGTATGGCCTAAATTAAGTTACTATGAAGTATATAGGCAGTTTGTTTAAAAATAGCACTTAAAGCTATTACCTTTGATCATCCAATAAAAGGGGAAGATGCTTCCAGAGGAGGCCTTTCCTGGCCTTCATTCTGGTTTGTGTTTTCCTCTGGGGTGGTGGAATTGACTGCACCTCTTCACAGGTCTGAGGAATAACATCTTCTTTAGCAAGAGATGAACATTTTCACAAATGCAGCTGTTTGTGTGGCCCCAAAGTAGTGAACAGGTACTAGAGTGGCATTTTGCTAGAGGACTGGGAAGAGTTGCTTGAAGCTGGAGGTATTTCTGTAAAGATAGCCTTGCATGAAATGCTGGCTATGAAATAGTTACTGGGCTCAGCAAGTTTAAGGTTACCTCCAGCCTCTGAAAGAACTTCAGTAGCAAAGCCAAGCACTCAAGTGACACTGCTGAAGACAGATATAAGGAGATGAGGATTTAGCAGCTGAGATAAGGTGCTTCAGCTTCATCATTAGTTACAGTCGGTGTGGCTGAGCAACTGCATAACCTCCTCCTCCAGACCAGAGGGGACAAAGCTAACTACAAATTGCTGGGAATGATGCATTTATCATCAGCTCCAATCCACTTCCAATCTAAGCAGTTGTATTTATGCCTTATTCAGGAGGGGGGAAAAAAAGAAAATCATAACAAAGAAACAGCCATTCTACAGCAGTTTGATCCAAACTATTTCAGACTTTGGGAATGCAAGAAGCAACTGAACAAGCAGTGCAACTCTGATGATACAGGAATATCTTTTCTTGAGAATCAGCCAACCATAAGGACAAGGTAGCCCAGCTGAGAGGCAGGCCATATTATCTACATGGTGTGCTTATCTAGCATTGCAACATTGCTCTTGGTACTCAAAGCACATCTGCACCAGACTATGTAAGTCAGAAACTATTTTCATAGAACCATAGAATGGTTTGGGTTAGAAAAGCCTTTAAAGGTCATCCAGTCCCCCCCGTGCACTGAAGAGGGACATCTTCAGCTAGAGGAGGTTGCTCAGAGTCCCACCCAACCTCATATGGAAAGTTTACAGGGATGGGGCATGTACCACCTCTCTGGGCAACCTGAGCCAGTATTTCACCACCCTCACTATAAAAAGTTGTAGTTAAAAAAAAGGTAAAATTTAAAGATTTTCTTCACCATATTCTGTAGAAACAGATAAGGAACACACTCTCCTTCACAAAATCAAGAGGCTTCATTAAACTCTTAAGTTTGAACAGTCTAAACAAGTAATGGAAGACCAACTAGTCACATTAAAAGAAGAAAAGTATGGCAGACAAGCTCTACAACTGCCTTTCCCTGAGGGAAAAAAAAACTCTACAAGATTAGCCCTTTTGTAAAAGAAATAAAAGACACTGATGAGCCTTGAATTTCTCAGTATCCGACATGATCTACAGAAAAATTTCCCTGTGCCTCTAGTGTTAAAAACATACTGCACACCTCTTCCCCCTTCCAAGGGGCTCACAGATATTTTTATGCATAATATGACTTGACCCAGAAGAATATTTATTCAAGGAATACATGCCTTGACAGCAGAACTGAAGATAAAACTAAGCATGATACAGTAAATTTAAATTGTTGATATGATAGTTGCATATTAATCAAAACAAAGTTGCTGAGGTCTTGCATATTGAGCTAAATTAGAATCACATGGAGGGACCTGAAGAACAGTGTGAGAGAAGTTCTTCCTCACTTGTGCTCTTCTACTTGCTTTGGCTCTACACTTCAGGACCAAGAGTGAAGCAACAACACAAACAACCAAAAAAAGAAGAGTGGGTAGGATTAAGGGGACTTCTCCACGAGGCTGCGGGGGTGCATGAGCACGTGATATTTGGAAAGAGAACAGCAAGGAGAAATTGGGCTTGTACTTCTTCATTTCTCTGAAATGATTTTCTGCAGGTTCTTTTCTTCATGTGACGCTAAGATTAGTCTTCCCAAGTTTGGCTGAAGGATGAGGATATTTGTCATGAATGCTCTTGTCTTAAAAAGATTGGTGGGTTGAGAGGTTAAAATTTAACAAGCTGTATTTTCTAGAAACTCATTAGATTTCTGACTCCACAAAAAAAAGCCCACAATTATTTCCATAAAATACTCTATTTTTAATTTGTCACCAGCATTACTCCCTGCACCAGAGATTTGGTCACTACATGATCTTTCAACCTTAATGACACCAGATTTCTTAGGTAAAACATGAGCTGAGTTCTTCCCCCACTTCTTCAAATACTGCAACTCTAATACAAAACAGCAGACAGGTCACCATCTTTTTTTGTCCAAGAACTGAAGAGTTTCAAAGCCATGTCCCCCAGGCATTGCAGACACACACGCACGGATCCTGCTGTGCACTGAGACTTGAAACTACACTATAGCATTAAAAGGTGTATTTCCCCTTCAAAGTCCATTTATAATTCCCACCAACACTTAGGGGAACTGTGCAAACCCATTAAGAAAGAGATGAATACACTTCCCCCTTGAGCATAGTCTTGGATTACAAACCAAAAAGAGCTACAGAGGTCTGCCACCTAAAAGAAAACCTTGAAAATCTATATTTCTAATGGAGATGCATCTGCTCCTCTCACTCCAGCAGTGCTCCAGCACAGTGCTATGCTCACCTCTACTGCTGTCATTATGCAGATAGACTCTCCACGGTAAAAGTTTAGAAGTGCTAATGATATTTAAAATCCATTTCCAAGTCAGCCCTTTCTGCATCTCCCTCCCCATCTGTATCTGTTTACTTGGCTGAAAATCTGTCTGCAGGACTGATATTTTTCTGCAGAAAAGTCATGTAGACATTTATTCTAGGACCAGAGATCTTCAGTGGTTTCCAGGCTACTTTGGTGTTGTCATTGCCACAGTATTTTCTTGCTTTCCATTATAAACAACAGTTATGATGAAATATACTTTGGAAAACAAGAAAACAAGCCACCTAGCAGCTATTGCACCCATCCACCTGTCCAGGCACTGTTACTAGTAGCTTTTCACAGACTCAGAGCTATTCTTAAAAGCAATTTCTGGTGGCTTTTCTCACCTTCAAAACTACAGGTCTGTCCTCAGGGCCATATTTTGGTCCTCTTCAAACAGACCTTGAAAGTTCAGTGATGTCAAACAATCACCAAAGCACAAGCATGAGCACTCAGTGGGATTGGAGATTTGTCCTTCACAGGTAATATGGGAAGAAACACATTGAAGTTACTTTGTACAGAGGGAGTTCCTGATTACACAGATTACATATATATGAGAAATTTATCAACTCCAGCTCCTCATTTGTCTTTAAGGGTGTAATGAACCAATTCCTACCACTGCTGCCTCCTGCACAATTTCACAGCATAGACTGGAACGAGCACAGATTGAAGTAAACTCAGAATTAACTGTAATTCATCCCCCTTACAGAAAAAAAAAATATTTCCTGGACTAAATCTAGAGAAAACCCAGTTCTTTTCCACCTACATTACATACCTGCTGACTGACCTGCTCATGTTGTTTTGTCATTGTACCATATTTCTTTCCTTGTAAAAGGAGGGTAATGCTTCAATTTGGGCATGGCCAGATCAGTTTGCCTTAAAAACAGCTGGATGCCCATAACTGCACAAGCATTTGCAAAATGCTAAAGAGATTCCTAACACACAGTAACCCCTCTATTTTCAACACTTCACTACCATTTATAGATAACTACTGAAAGCAACCCACTGCACGAAGCATGTTCCCTTACTCATAGAAGATAGCTTCAAACAGCAGCTGCTGATGGTGCTCATGTAATAACCAGAGAGCTTTGTGCCAGCCAAGTGACCCCAGAGGGTTTTGTTGTAAAGCTGCCATAAGGATGGCTGGTGACTGTTTATGCCCTTTTGAAATGGAGATTCTTTAGGTTCATCTGAGATATCTGTGCCCAGAAATCTGTTGCTTGTTCTCCACCATACACAAATCAACCCCTCAGCACCTGCTCACTGCCACAGAGGAATGTCCAACCTGCTGCTTGCCTGTTTTAAAATTGATTTTTACACCTTGAGATCTTTAGATGTCCCAACAGTGCAGGATTTTACACACTTACACCTCACCTCAGCACTACTGGACAATGCACATGTCTCACTGCACACCTGAGTACATGCTTCTGTCCAGAAAACAAGAGAAGGAAATGCAACAGCTTCACCCTGCTATAAACACATCCCAAGTACTCTCCTGTCAGCAGCACTGACCTACCTGAATTCCTGCAGCCCTCTTGAGCCTGCCTTGCTTCTGCCACCAATGCAGGCAGCAGATGCAGCGCTGGTTCATGATCATTTCAGATTTCACCCTAAATTGTCCCACCATACCCAATTGCTAAAGGAAGAAGTGTTATCACAGGTGACTAGACACAGCAAGTTGAATATAAACAGGTGCTCTCTTTCCACTGAAAAAAAGTCTTCCAAAAAGGAAAAAAAAATAAAAAAGCCATTCTTGGAGTTTCAAGCTTTCTTATCAGAATTCAACACAGCACCAACACCTCTAAATAGAGCAAAGGAAGGAAAGCATCACACAGGAAAACAAGTCTTGGTGAAGAAAGGAGTGAAGCAGCGTGTTTTAAACACTGTACTCAGTTCACCCTCCCTTTTTCTCCAATGTACTTAGTTTTCACCAGCATCCCCAGCCGCTCAAGAGGAGCTCCTGCCCCATGGCTCTCCCAGCACCAGTGAAGCCAGCTCTGCATGTCAGGGCACACATGCCTCATGTTGGGTTTGCTGGTTTGCAGCATCACAACAAGTGGCTTTTTTAGGAGACAGTGGGAAAGGGTGAAGGGTGCTGGAGCCTCAGAGAACCACTCACCATTATTGAAAAGGAGAAATGAAGAGTTCACTGAAACAAATCCCAGCAGCAACAGCAGACTGCAAACTAGCCTGTTTGCAACTCTGCTTGGGTTGATGAAGCAGAAAAGCCTGTACATAACATCAGGAGAGAGCAGGGCTCTGTTTTCTTGCCAGCTGTCTTCTGCAAAACTTTTTGATTATTCCTGGTGGTTTAAGGATAAACTTTGTTCTAAACTATTAATCCATGGCGATGGGCTAAGCAGGTGATCCTTCTAATGGAAAATTGATTACATAGCAAAGTTTGGTGCAGGACTGAAATAGTATGGATATTAGATGGCTCTTAAGCAAGGAGAAATGATTAGTCATTGAAAGTTCTAACTAAGTTCTGATCTGAAATAAAAGGTCAATTTTTTTAAAAAAAATTATTATTTCAGCTTCATTGAAATACTGTTTTAACAAACGTCTTTGAGGGTTTGGGTTTTTATTAGAGATTTAAAAAAACAAAGAGAAAAACAGAAGTCAAAAGCTTTTCCGTACAATTTTAATCAAAGTACTTAAAGTTTTCCTACTTTTGTTGAAGTTTGCTCTGTAAGAATTATGGAACAATTATATCCAAACGTGCAGGCTGTCAAATCTACACTTTGTCAAAGATTCCATGGAGAAACCCCCACATTACTGTTTTTAGTCACTTTATTGATTTTTACTGTATTTGAAGGACTTTTTTCCCCCTCTTTTTAAATTGAACCCCACTCCCCAGCAGCAGTCAAGGCCAATGCTGAGTTCTATATGCCTATACTCAGATGGGCCATATTTCTGCTCTGACCCTCAGATAATTCCCCTTTTCCAGACTGACTCAGACATCTCTCCTCTCCACTATGCCTCAGGTGGTTACCTTAACTAAACCTCATATTTCTGCCTGTCAGATTCCCCTGCCAGCAGCCAATAGTCCAGCTCAGCAAAACCCTGCACTGAGTATGTGGAGTTTCCCTCCTGATCAGAGGTGCACAAGAAAACTTAGTTTTATATGATGTGCAAAACCCACTCCATGTAGTGGCTGAACAAAAGGAGCTCAGTTTTCATGCATCTTACCTATCACCTGGCCACTTCCAACAGTGAAATGCAAAAAAACACCCTGCTATCTAAGAAGAGAAACAGCCTATACCTACTGAGACTTGCTTTGACCACTTGTAATCATCCAACAGAGCCAGATTTGTGCACTCAGCCCTGCTTAATTCATAAAGCTTTCCACCAGAGCTCAAAGTAGTCTGATGGAGAAGGTGGGGAGAAAGTGAAAAATGGGGAGAGAGAGAGAGAGAGAGAGAGAGAGAGAGAGAGAGAGAGTGAATAACCATCTCAATGTACAAGCAACACACAGGGCAGTAGCAAATATTTACATCTTGATATTATTTAACAGATTTGTATTGTCCCCTGCAGAAGGAACCAACAAGCTTATGATGAACAGATTTAAATGCTTTAGCTCAAAGAGGACACATTTTTAAAAAAGTGCCAAAACTATGTACATAAAAATAAATGCAAACACATTCACACACTGGAAGACAGGAGATGATGAACAACATGTTGAGGCAACTTCCTGACCCAAGAGCTAGTTCATTTTACTACAGGTAACAGAGACCAGCAACGTCACCTAAATCCAAACTCATGTCTAATAGTGGCTTGACACACCAAAGGTATTAAATATTTGTCATGAAATTCATTATCTCAGTGGAAGCCAGCTAAGCAACTGTTATTGCATACCACAGAAATAAGTGTATTTTTCACTAGGGAACACAAACAAAGGAAAAGTAAAGAAATGATGCAACCTATCAGCAGCTAAAAAGAAAACAGCTCCAAAACTCTCTCCATTAAGAGGGACAGAGGAAGAAAAGAGCTGAGTGGGACACACTTACTGCTCATTGCAGGAAAGTGAAAAAAATAGGTTCAGTTATGTACAGGTGCTGGAAAATGAGTAACAGCATCCTTCAACAGAGGCAACCAGAGCTCTTATTTGTGTTTGGAAAGCTCTGTTATGGCCAACAATGGTAACAGGTGAATTTAGCCTAAAGGATTTGGCTCATTATTTAGTAAGCACTTGAAATTGTGGTCATGGCTATTATTGTTAAGTTTAAAGGCAAGAAGAGCAATCAAACTGCTTTAGCCAGGAGAACTGGGGGCAAGTGGAACCAAGGCACCTAATGAATACTGGTAAAAAATCTTCCCCAGGAAAATCCACGTGCATGCAAGAAGACCATTTAAGGTTTGGGGTTTTTTTGCCTTGAAATGGGAGTCTAGGAGTTAAGGTGCCATACTTTCTACCATTTGTATTGAAAAAAATCTGAAAGTGTCTAATGGAATAAGGAGAACATGCCCACCACAACACAGCTTCCGGATTTGCTGGTAAAACATCTTCCCCAGGAAAATCCACATGCATGCAAGAAGTCCATTTAAGGTTTGGGTTTTTTTTGCCTTGAAATGAAAGTCTAGGAGTTAAGGTGCCATAATTTCTACCATTTGTATTGAAAAAATCTGAAAGTGTCTAATGGAATAAGGAGAACATGCCCACCACAACACAGCTTCCGGATTTGGTGCTTAGGGCTTTGGAGAAGCAAAGACCACACCCCTTTTTACAGACAAATAAGACTGCTGAGATGATGACTTGTTTCTGCAGCTTCAGAAACACTCTAACAGCTGTCAACGTAGGTGAAAATGTCTTCTGGGGATGAAATCACTTCTTCTGGAAGTGCTTTTCCTCTGATTTCTGCCATACTCATCCAAGACACACATGGTCCCCTGAATGCTGGCTTTCACAGAATCATAGAATGTCTGAATTTCAGAAACACAACCTGAAGTGAACACTTTCTACACTCACTTTCTCACCTGAGCTCCTCAAACTGTGACTAATCATTCCAATACTACACTGCAGGTCTGAAGCCATGAGCAAAATGAGGAAACCCTCACTTTACTTGCCCAGCCAACACCTTTCAGACTCCTGCATAATCACTGGTTTGTGACGAGGAGAAACACATAGTAAAAGGAGAAGAGGTAAGAAGTCACTTTTACATCCTCCCTCACATAGGGGGAAAAATATTATGTACCTTAATCATTGGCACACATGTCTGTATGCTTGAATTCCTTACAGATCTCAAAGCCACACTAGAGCAGGGAGAATCACTCACGTTTTCTAAAGCACAATATATTCTCCTATATAACATGGAAGGATAAATTTTCCTCTTTTATTGTATGGTTAGTACCATATAGTGAACATTATCCAGTGCTTTATTGAGATAATACCTGCCAGAGTTTGTTACCAACTTTCCATTGAAGCCTTAATACTAATCTGTCAAAGAACTCTGGTTTTTGTACCACACAGGTTAAAGGGTTATCATCCACCAGACAATACTGGTACAGAAGAGTGCTTAAAGAAATTATAGAAATATGAATTTTGCACTCTAACATGAATATAATTTTTAACCTAGCAATAAATAAGAATCTTAAGATTAGTCTACTATATTCTATGATTTCCTGAAAATAATTTGAGACAAATATGCTTCAATTTAATCACATACAGAGCTTGGGCACCTCACATTAGAGGTTCTTCAACCATGTTTCTTCAGGTCTTGCTTTGTGATGTAGGACATGAGCACAGCTCTTGGTGTGAAAGACCCTTTACCCTTCCACGTCACATCACACACATGGGTTGCTGTGTGCTGCCACAGCTTGTGTATTCTCTCATCTGGAGGTTACAAGACATAAACATTCCCTGTGGCTAAGTGCTTGTAATTAAATACAGCACTGAAGAAGCTAATTAAAAAAAATGTTTTGATGTTAGCTGCATAATACTTAATAACCTTTGGAGCAGAACAGCTGTGCAGAAATGACTAAATTTGTTAACATGTTTAGGAGTGTTACTTTAATACCATGTTCACATAGCTGCAGGCACTAAGGACCAGGGGAGACAGGAATTAGCTGAGGTGGCTTTCGTGCTGCAGTGGGGTAGGTGTCACCTAACCTGCCCCCAGGGCCTGGGCACCACAGAACACTGCTCTGCACCACTGCCTGCTGCAAGCACAGGCACCATGAGGCATTCTTTTAAGTGTATATATACTCTTATGGTAAACTCAGGCTTGGACTTCTTGGGTGCAAAAGTTAGAGGAGAACAGATATCCTAGGAAAAAATGTTTACTGTCTTCTGCTGAGGAGCTTCCCTTTCATGGTAGAAGTGTTTTGGGGTGGCACATATAGTCCATCCCCTTTGCTTTATAGGGGATGTCAATGCAAAGTTTAGGATCTCTGAATTCCACTCTGGGGCCAAGAAGTAAGAGGTAGAGGATGCAGTATGTACAGTGATTATCTTCTTAAACTAGCTCATATACCCCAGGTTTAGCTATTTTCCTTTGTATCAAGTCATCACATCCCAACAGCTGCTGGGACCCCACAGCTCAAAGTCACAAAGGGTCACATAACAACAACTACAAGAGAAAACAAAACCAAAAACCAAACCCACAACTTTTTTTCCATGCCTCAACAGCACGATCAGTTTTCAAAGACCACAGAAGCCACAAACAGATCACTGTAAGGGACAGATTACAAACAAGTATTTCAACTTCACATGCACATGGAAAAAAAGGGGACAAAGCAAAATCAATAGCAATATGCTTCCTAATATGTGTCTTAGCCACAGGCTGCAGCTTGGAATGCAATATACATAAGGTAAACATTTTCAATGCAAGCCAGTTCAATAAAATGATAGATATTCTCAGAATAAAGTCTCCCCAAAGAAACAGAAAACATAATACCTGCCCTAAAAAAAAAAAAAGGAAAAACCTTGTAGCCTCAGCAATCAGTATATAACAATTCTTGCCTCCAAGGCTAACTTTGTGACAAAAAGGCCTTTCTGAAAGAAGAGTAAAGTTTCTTATACATTGCAGCCCTGCATAGAGACCAGGAACCCCAGAGCTGCTTCTGGAAGGGGGCTGCATCAGCCACAAAGCTCAGCAACCTCCAGGGAAGGAGAGGGAAGATCTGAGAAGAGTTCTAGGAGCTGAGCTCCCACACTGTGTTGATGAGCTTTCAAAGTGGAACGCTGCCTTCCTCATAGCACAACATCTTCCAAGAGTAAACAATGCCAGTGTAAAGCAAAAAATAACACTTTAAAAAGTGGAATTTCCATTTCCAAGAACTTTGAAAGGTACTTGTTCCTCCTGCACTTCTCACCTCTCTTCAGTGTCACCATGGGACTAATTTCATACAACATTGTCAAGGTTTCAACTGATTGCTGTATGGAAAGAAAACACAAATCAATCCTCACTGCCTGTTTAGCAGTCACCTGATTTTTGAAGCAATCTCTCAGTGCATATGATTTGTAGGGGAGAACCTGAGTTTGACAGCCATGTCTCACAACACTGCACATAAATTAAAAAGATATCATGGACTTCTCAAACAAAAAGTTTCCTAAATATTTAGCTGCACTTGTTGCATCAGAACAGACCAACTCTTTATCTTCCTATCCAAAACTGATCTTCATCACTATTCCAGCTGATTGGCAAGAGCCAGAAACTGGGAGGATGACAAAGTAAGAAAACACTTCCTTTTTTTTTTTTAATATGATTTTTTACTGTTTATACTGAGGAGCCTCAAATCATTGAATTGTAGCCCAGTTAAATGCAAGTGCTAAGGATTTGCCCTAACTGCTCTTTTTTTTTTTTCATCTTGCCAGGTTATTTGCTTTAGTCCTGTCACCACAGTGACTTCCACAACTTCATTATACCTTGCAGAACTAAGTAAAACACTGAAAGAATGTGGCCAAACTTTCTTAAACGCTGTCTTAAGTCACTAATAAAAATGAAAAATTGTTTAGGAAAACAACAGTTCTCCAACAGAAATCAAGAAAGCTGACACTTATTCTTGCAAAATAGTCATATGAAAAATTTTTGTGGCTGCAAGGTCTTTATTGCAAAAGAATGTATTTTTGGATGGCAAAAGTTTCTTGAACCTTGAATGCCAGAGTACCATTTTTCCTTCTGTTAATTTAAACGGTAGAAGGGTTTCCTGACTGACACTAATTGATGGTCCCTCCTGGGGCTTAATTGACATGAGTTTGTCTCTATAAACCTGCACTGTTAATCAGCTCCTTACCCACTCTGGAAAATGTTCCCAGCTGAAACATCAGTGGGGGTTACAGACAACATTGATTTTAGGTGAGGGTGCTTTTTGAGCACTCTAAGTGTTATTTCATTAAACTGATATTTTCCTAGTCTCACCCTAAAGTAGAAAGATAGTGACTTGGATTCATTTGCTGCTGGAATTATTTCTTGTTGTTGTTTTGCAAGCATTTCATTTAGATGTTAAGTGTTTCCTTTTATCTATTGCAAAGCAGTAGGCTTACATAACTAGATGTTAAATAGTGTTTGAAAACATATAGAATTAGCTTAACAAGCCATCCTATTCCTCAAGGAGTCATCCTTTGATTGCTACACTTACAGTATTCCTGTAGTGATACCATATTTAGAAAACACAAGGGGAAAAACCTGTTATTTCATAGCAATTGGACAAATATCTTTTCTTCCCATCCAGAACTAGCATTCACTATTTTCTGAAGTTTCTATCAACTGTTAAGCTACACAAGTATTCAATTACTCCAAAAATCTCTGCCCCTTGGTCTAAGATTTGTATTTTGATTTAGAAAGTCCTTTTAAAAAACAATGCTTACTACCCAAACTGGGCTACAGCCACAGTCCTTCCTCCTACAGCAGCTACCAGTGCTATTTGTCACTTCTCATTTTTAGTATATTTTTTCCTTGCATCAGTTTTCTGAATTCTTAAGAAATCCTATATACTCAGAATATAAGCCATTACCTGTTAAGAATACTGGTACAGTTATCATAAACACCCAGGATAGGTGATAGATGTGAATATCTGAATTCCTGTCCATCATGTATACAACAAAGAGGTGACCTCATACCATTGTCCCTCGATAGAAAGTAGGGTGAGCGTAAAAGTCCCACTTTGTATTTGATTTACTTTGCTGATTGTAGTCTTCCTTTGTTAACAATAGCAGAAAAATGGGTTAAAAGCACTTTTAAAGAGTGAAAAGGATGATTTACAAAGCATAACCAATTCTTTTCCTCCCCATTGCAGATGGCAGGGATGCTTGGCACAAATAGGAACTGCTGAGCAATGCCATTGTAGGTGACATACAGAGGCAGAGAGCCCACTCTACATGGTAGAAGGACTCTTTTCAGAGTTTAATTCTCAAAAGGTGTTTGGGAAGATAAAGCAAAACAGCTATAAATAACCTTGAACAGAAGTTATGCAGAACTAATCCACTGTTTTGGGGTTGCAACTTTTCCTCTTGCTCTAAGGCCGTGCTCCCAGCCACTGGGACTTGGGCACAGCATCTCCCTCCTGCTGCCCTGACTAAAGAAATCCTGGTCAACCAATCTACATTCACAGCACTGATGTAAAGACCATCTTACCAACCCATCTTACTGATTACACCACTCCTCTGTGCATCCCACCCTGAAAGCATCAGACAAATTGTTTATCTGCTTTCACAGCCCTTAGCTAAACAACGTCTACCCTACCAGCCTTTCCCCTTGCACTCCACAACATTGGCTTCCATCACTCAGGTTTGTCAAACAAGCACCTTCATGCTATCTTTTAGTTCTGTGAGGAACACTTCAGAAATACCTGTAAAGATACTTCATTATTTCCCTTCAAAGCTCCTCATAATTCATCTGCTGTGAAGCACTTTGGAACAATAACTAGATTTTTAGAGGGGGTTTTGCCCTGTATTTGTGCAAGGCTTGCTATAAGGTCACAGAAGCTATAGACAAGTTGATAATAATGGTAATATTTAGTAGGTTCACAAAAATGCTGAACTACTTCCAATTTTATAATAGCTACCTGAGAGGGAAACACACAGCAGTAAACAAGGCTAAATCCATTTTTATAGACATGTATATAAATTATTGGGATAAACTCATCAAAAGCACAGCAGGTTAACTGGTATGCCAAGTGAAAAAAAATCTGATGATGTCCTAAAAACAGCAATAGAAGCATGGCCTTTAAATTGTAAAATTATTTGGACAGGGAAAATTATGTACATAAAGATAAGCATAGGACGCATACTGAATAATTCATTTCAGTTCAAGTTTTTGTTTCCTAACAAGTCAAAGCTGGTAGGTTGCTTTGAATTTACTAATTATAATAGACCGACCTAATTTAAACGAGCACATTGTGAGTCTCCAGAACCATTTTTCATATCACTCATTTAACATCTTTTTCTCTGATGGCTGTATTGTTTAGCTGGTCATCTGTCAAAAGGTACCATGTGCTGTCAGGATATTTTCTTAAAGTTATACCAAGGAAAAAAATATCAAAAAGGTTTTAGGTCAGGCTCATGAAAACTTTCAATTAAAGTGTTCCACAACACAAATGATACAATTGTTCAGATATCAGCACTCGGTGTGTGATGGTGTATATCTGTCTGAGAAATAATAACTATTAACTGCTCTTAAGTACAAGAACATTGGTTACAAGGGGTATAAAGCAAATTCCAGACTGGACAGTGAAAAAGCCTTGTTTTTAGCAAATTATAGTCATATAATAAAAGCTGCCATTGTAAGGTTCAAGCCTAAGTTCTCTATGCTTCTTACTTACAATCCCAACACACTTTTCCCTCCAGAGCATTAACCTTTGGACTTGATGATCTTAAAAGTCTTTTCCAACCAAAACAATTCTATGATTCTCTGGCATGCTCTTCTCCTACTGCTGTCTGAGATGCTGAATACTGACACTAGCCAACCCACACTCTATTTTATAGTTAGATACATTGATAGGCTCCAGTATAAGTATCTCTTGAGTAACTCAGTAGAGGGTCCAGCCTTATAGATTTTTACCTACACTGTGTTACCAGAGCTGAAACACACAAAAATCATTTAATCCAAAAAATTTTGTAGCAAGCAGAAATGCCTGAAGCAACTGAGAACATGTAGCTGAAAACAAAGCTCTACACTCAACCCTGACAAATTCCTCAAAATGCTTTTTTCTAAGTAGATTACACAAATTATTTATGGCTCTAGAAGAGTGGATGCGTGACATGTTTGCCAGCAATTAGCTCAGGAATTGGAAGTTTTCTGAAGCCCCTTGGGAAGCTCAGAGCTGAAGCATTTTCCCCACTACTCTGATGCTGTTGAGTATAAAAAGCTACACACTAATCACTGTAAAATGCTTCTTCCACTCCTGTTTGAGATATCAGCTTCTGAAGCATCCTTACACTGAGGAGGACCTACGAGAAGTCCTGTAGCCATGCACTGGCCTCAGGTATTGCATTCAACATCAAAATACATGGACACTACAAAAGTTGTTTCTACCTTAAGAAAGCCTGGAGAAAGGAAGACATTTCTTCACAGAGTCCCAACAAAAACAAAGACTTGGATGCAGATGGGGAATACAGCAAGTCTCATTTAATGCACTTACTCCAAGGTTAAGCATAAAAAGCCTTCTCTGTTCTGATTTTAGCAGCCAAGCTTTAGACTCCTATTTAATCTAAGTAGGCAGAAGCCAAGTTTTAATCCATATCCCTGTCCGCAGGATTGTTTTTACAGGCACAAATTTGGAGTCAGAGGATATCAGCCTTAGTCAGATTTGATATTTGCCTGGGGATTCACTCACATCTCACCTATTCTAGCCTTGCACTTGTTCAGAACGTTATTCTTCCTTCAAAACTTCACCTATTTAGAAATACAAATTTCACTTTAGCAGTCCATTACTTTTTGTATTTAAGTGGGTTGAAAACTGGAAACCCATTGAGCCACAAAAGACTTTTTCTCATCTGTTAATACCACAAACAAATCGAATGTTTTATATGTTTATTTACATGCAAATATTCATACTTTAGAAATCTATAACCTTTAAACCTATGCATATAATTAATAATTCCCGTTTAATCACTTGGGGAGAAATAGCTAATGCATAATCTTTGTCTTCAGGCGTTACCAAAGAATTTAATTGTTGTAAGAAACCCAGCATGTGCAATAAAGTTCACAGTGATAAGATATGAAGAGCTTTGACAGAACAGTAGTGTTGGCTAATTTGCATGCTGTGAGCCACACTAGCAGGCTCTGGGGATCTTTTTATGCTAACAGCATTTGGGATAAGCCAAAATGGCATTCCAGATAAAAATATATATACAGGTCATACTCTAGTAACTGTCTCTAGTAAACACATCAAGAATAAAACTACAAAGGAGAAGAGGAACAAGAAATCCTCAAGCACAGTTGAGTGTTATTAGGGTATTTTATACAAACCAAAAAACCCCAACCTCATGCATTTGTGTGTTGATATCATAGATGTGTTGTGCAGCAGTACAGCCTTCAAGCACGTGTACAAGGTATCCACTCCTGATACAGAACGGATTTATGTAGGAAATTGAGCTCATTTCCAAAGACTCATGTTATCAAAACCAGAAAAACAGGTGGCTCATGTTTTAAGCAAGCCATTTCACAGTGTAGCTCTAACATGAATTCTGTGCTTTATTAAGTCAGGGGAAGTGTGCACATTTCCATGCTGCTTTTCTAGACACACAAGTTTCTAGTAGAAGAGTGAGTTTATCAACTAGCAGGTCTAATTAATTTGCTCTTTCTGCTCAGGTACTGTAGTTGTCACAACTCAGTAATTGGGTGTATGCAACCAGACTTGTTCTAAGTCAGCATTTTCTGAATCACAAAGAGTTGGGTTGACAATCAAAACCTTCTCAAGACAAACACTTAATGCTTATATCCAAGTTACTAGTCAAACACCCAGGCTTGGCTCACTGAGCATACTAGTGGAGTATAATTGTAGCCTTCTGGGATCATTTCAAGCCTATCTTGACATAATCAATAAACTATTCTCCACGGAGAACAAGTAAAATATTAGAAATAAGCATCTGTGTCACCAAGTCAAATCCATGCTTTCATTTCCATTTGCTGTGTTACATATATTTTACAAAGACTTATTGCCCCCGAAGTTATGCTAATAAGAGGCAAATAAACCCTCACCAATTGGCTCATGCAACCAGTGTGTTCAGAGTACTTTTTTCTTCTGAAGAGGTGATGCTTTTTAGTCAGAGACTGATTATAAAGTCAAGGAATGGTTTTCCTCGCGCTGTTTCACAGGTACTCACTCACGTTGTCCCTGTATCTCTTCTGCAAATTCACCCTCACTGCATTTCCTTGGAGTCAAACTAGATAATACCACTCCTGATTAACTGTTTGACCCTTCAGAGGTAACACTTATTTGGGATCTTTTTGGGAAATTAATCTTTGGGAAGGAAGGAGCATCAAGGGTATGGTTGGTGGTACTGAGCAGGAATTTTTATCTGTTTTGCCTCCCCCTCCTCCCTCCATGGTTTTATCTGCATTTACACATGGTTAAGGGAATGTGCAACATTTCAGGAGGTATTGCATAATTTCTGGTTCAAAAGAAATCCCTTAAATGTAAAAACCCCACAGAGACAAGAAACTGAGAGCTAACATTAAGGGCTCTGCACTAAGCTCTCCACACACAATTACTGTGAAGTGGTGTGGGACAAAAGAGCATCCTTGCTAAACACTGCTTTCAAACTGTCTCAGCACATTATTATATTGCAGCTTTTAAAATATAAGGGGCAACTTAACCCCATCTCTTTTTTTGCCTTTTTTTCATACTTTTGAAAATTACAGTTACAAACAGTTGTCTTTTCTGATAACATTAAGAGTTGTTCACATAAAATGCTGCCAAGGAAGACTCGTAACTTATGAATTTTAATTTATTATTTATTTTTTTATAAAAAGGCCCTTCCTTAAACCTAAGGGAAGGAAGAAATAGCAGAACTACTCCAAATGAACTAATAAAAAACCCAAAACAGATCAAGGAGTCAAACTCCATCTCAGAGGTGAGCACTTTGAATAGCTTACAAACCTTTCAAGTTTAGCCCAACAGGGATAGTTAGAATAAGTAGGGGGAAAAAAAAAATCCCAAAAGACACCCATGGAAAAGAATACATTTCTGACCATGTCATTTCATGCTGTGTATGCTAGTTCAACCCTTCCCATCAGATACATTCAGTGCCTTCCTATTTCTGGGCTGCTACATAATCAGCACGACTGCCAAGATAGATCAGTCAAAAAAACAATCCCACAAAAACCAGGTGATATTTCTTTGTATCAGTGACCTTAGCTCGCCTAGAGCAGGTACAAGAGAAGAAAATGGAAACTGGGAGGGGTGTGTGGAGGTGGTGGTTCAGTGAATTCTTGATCCTTGCAGTGGAGGCACCAGCTGAGGTTAACCCCAGCTCCTCCAGGAGCCACACGTTGGTAAACACAGGCACGATCATTTCACAAGAAGTGGACATGAATAAAAGAAGCACGTTTTGTTGTCAGCCAGTTAAAAACAAAGACAGGAAGAATCACCCCTTGCAACCTACACACTCACATGATGACATTTTGAAGCCAGCACTGAATAATATATATTTGGACACTTGGGAAAATTGACCTTACAACAGCAATCATTCCTGACAGGCATCTCACTTTTTAAAACACCCTTTATTAGCACTCCTGGAAAACAGATTAATATGACAGTTAAAATTTCTTGGGCTTATAATTCTCTATTCTCAACAAAAAAAGCCTATGCAGCCTTTTAAGGGCAGATTAAAAACAAACTTAAGGAAACAGAGAAACTACTTCACAAAACACACCAGGCTCACCATTGCCATGGGAGGAGACCTTGGATGCTCTGTTTGAGCCTAGAGTTGATTACTTCTTACACAAACAGTTCACACTAGGGAAAACTACTTTGCTTTAATATCAAGTTGCTTTGGGGCATCTCTATAATACTATGGTGTGTCCACAGTGCCTCTAATAAATATAATAACAAACAGTAATGCATTGCCATGCTACACTATGACCTCAGAAATGTATCAGGTGGGAGAAGAAGCACGGAGAAGTGGGAGAAAAGCCACTCAACTTTAAAAATATAGAAACCATGAGAGGAAACTACAGAAAGAAAAACAAAACAACACCCCCAAAACACCCCAATGTGCTTTTTTAAGAAATGCAAAGAGTTACTACTAAAGAGACTTAGGCTGGCTGACGAAAGGTAGAGTTTATACTAAGTAGTCAAAGGAGATGAAAATAATCAAGACTTTTAGTCACAAAGAGCCATTGCAATGATGCTGTAAGAAACAGAACTGTTTTGGCTGGGCAAAATCTTTAGGATCATTAAGTCCAACTGTTAACCTAACCTTACCAAGTCCACCACTAAACCATGTCCCTAAACACTTCATCTACATGTCTTTTAAATCCCTCCAGGGGTGGGGACTCCACCACCTCCCTGGGCAGCCTCTTCCAATGCTTGACAATCCTTTTGTTGAAGAAGGTTTTCCTCATATCCAACCTCAGCCTCCCCTGGCACAACATGAGACTATTTCCTCTTGTCCTATTGCTTGTCACTTGGGAGAAGACACCAACCCCCACCTCACACCATCCTCCTTCCATGGAGCTGTAGAGGGTGATGTATGATCTGAGACACACAATCTGACTCTCTTCCCAAGTCCAACCAGCCTGTTGTGCCCCTTATTTAGTTTATGCTGAATCTGTGTATTTACAGAGTGAGATTCTGATGGCACTAAGCCACAAACATTGGAGGGAAGAACTCCTGCCTGTTATAAACAGCATGCCATAACTAAGCAGGTGTCAAGGTTGCACTTCAACTAAGTGTCAATAGCCAGCACTGAATTGTGATAATAGAGACAGAATTGCATAAAGGAAGTTCTCCTCACTCTTAAATTAAGTTATTTCACCTGAGTCTTATTCAAGGTTTTCTTTATGAAAAGGAGAAGAAAGCCTCAGAGTTCTGACTCATCTGACGAGCGATGAGGAAAATATGAATGTGTTGGACTGAGGAAAAGGTGGCTTGTAACTCTGCCTCTGTCCCAGAAGATCTTTATGATCTGGAGCAGCCCTGGGCTTTTAGGGAGCTGGGAACCTCTCAAATATATCCCAGAATAAGCAGCTTTTCAGCAGCTATACATAAAGTATACAACACAACTTCAAACTCCAAGTTCACAAATTTGGCAATGTGAGTTATCCCATGTCATTATAATTACAACAAAAAATATCAATAATAATATCCCAGGGAGTATGAAAAATAGTGGCACCTATCCTAAAAATGCACCAAACCTCACAGGACATCATCCTCACTGGTATTTTGAGCCTCACAACAAAACTTCTGTACTTTTAACAGATTTTTTTTTTTTAAAAGTTATCAGACAATTCTGCCAGTAACAGCCACAGTAAAACACAACTTCCTGAAAAATAGAGAAAGCTTATAATATTTCTGTTTTTTTATTTAGTATGCCCTTGGAAAACATCACTTAGTAATTATGCTTGTGCTGTTTTATGTTTTCTATGTTGCTCAGCCTCCTTTGTCTGCGCCAGGTGTCTACATGAAGGGAACAGCTCTTCAAAAGCAGTTAATACCTGATAGCTTCACTTGATGAAGGCACTAACACCTCTGAAAACCTGGTATCCTCAGTCTCATGGTTTAGCTATTAGTGCATTTAAATAGAATCTAATACAAATAATGAATGCAGTCATGAAATCCTAACACGTGCGTAAAACCTGCCAGTGTGACCAGGGGCATCCTGGAGACTCTCTGTGAAGAAGAGTCTCTGCATCTCCTCTTCACCCGTGCCCTGGTGCATTGTCACAGCTCACAAGAACCACGCAGGGAACTTGGAGAAAAACCTGCACCAAATGCTCTAAGATGTGGCAGGTCTTTCTAGGTGAGGGACCTGTGACTAAATGGACTAGCAAGAAAGAAAAGTAGAAATATTCGTGTCTCAGCTGGCAAGTTCTTGCCTGTACATTAAGAAATAAATCTGGACCTATTTAAAGGGTAAAAATGCCTATTTATTTTAAGGATTAATCAGGAAATTCAAGGGGCTCTTAGAGGGTTTAAGCTCCACAGGGAAACCACTAATTAGCTTTCCTCAGCCAGTCTGTACTTTCAAGCACTGGAAAATGAAGGATATTCCATATACCTGCCTCTGCAGAGGAAATAAAGTTTAACTTTATCACTGTGAACCAAGTGAAATTTCAGCTAGCCAGGCTGCAAGTGGCTGTAGACTTCTGCTAATGTTAACTATAGACACTGATTTTGGAGGGAATTAATTGTAAGATACAAATCAACCAAGGAATTCTTAAATCTGAATACTCTGTTGAACAACTCCTTCATTCAAATTGCCTTTATTGTGTTAAGGTAGTTAAATCCAGTTTTATAACAAACAAGCAGCCATAAACACTTTCTTTGCTCAATAAACACATAACAGAATATGTAGGTGCACGTTTTGAAAGCTTTTTTTTCTTTAAGCACCTTTAAAGGTAACATCAGGATCAGTGGGAGGCAACACAAAGCATCAGTGAAGCAATATCTGCAGAGGTTTGCTTGGATGAATTAATCATTGCTTGGCAAACTGAACTGTTTCCTCAGGAAAATTTTTTGTTCTTTGGAGTTTTTGATTTAAATATACTTAGTTGATGCAGATTCTTCATAAGTCTCTCTTTCTTAAAAGTACCTCTGGCAAAAAAAGAGAGGATAAAGGCACAGCAGAGCCAAGTAACCAGGGATCACATGCAGCTGATGCCTGTTCACAATAACCCACTGAGCCCCAGCTGCACCTCCAGGAGCCAAGGACATCACAAAGGTGAGCACAGCCTTGACTGTAAGGTCCTCAGGCAGTTAGTTTGGAGGAGGGCCTGCCTTACAGCCAGGTCAAAAAAACACCAGGAGGGATGTAGTGCTGGTTTTCCTAAGTTGAAGCAAAGTCCATACACCTTTTCCCAGGGAACCCAACCATTCCCATCACATGTACATACCTACCTCACCACTGGCCCCACACCTACTGCCATCACTCTTCTCAACCATCACCCCCACGTGTGCTGCCTTGCTCTTAAATGTTCTTCCCTGCAATTAGACCTGTAATTCCTCCCACCTTTGCTACAGGGCAGCCCAGCTCACCCTCACCAGGCTCATAGCATTAATACATGTTATGCTGCAAAAAGGTGGCATCTATCTCAGGTTGCCCCTGCTTGCACACTGAGTACAGGCTGGAAAGATGAGACAGAGCAGATGAAAACCCTCAATATTTTCAGTCATGAGTATGAAGCAATGAACAAAGTCTTGGATCACTTCTAAGAATAAAGCTGATGGGAAAAGAAACCAAATACTGGAAATTTCTTAACTGTATTACATAAGTTGTTTAAATCCATTTAGGTGAATCACAGAGTGGTAGGGGTTGGAAGGGTCCTCTGGAGATCATCTCCTCCAACCCCCCTCCTCCAACAGGGTCACCCAGGATCACATCCAGACAGAATCTCTCCAGAGAAGGAGACTCCATAGCCCCTCCAGGGAACCTGTTCCAGGGCTCTGGCACCCTCACAGGAAAGATTTTCCTTATATGAAGCAGATGAGATTTCTAATTTTTATGTTTATGCAGCCAGGGTAGACACCAGCATCTCATTAGCAGAGGAGATCTGATTACCAAAGAGCAGCAACTGGATTTATCCCAGTGGCCACGTTGTGGTGTCCATCCAGTGCAGTGAGACCTCACCCACACCACACAGTTCCTGGCTGCTCACCGTGCAATGTCTGAGTCTGTGTAGCTCTGAAAACAGTGTCCACGTGGCAAGGGAAACCACAGTGCTGCAGGTGGTGCATTAGAGGAACTTGGGTTCCTAACTGTGAAGGTCCTCAGGGCTGCCACAGCCCCTGTCTGTACCACAGCAGCATGTCACCTCTACTCTCATCAGGGGCAATTTAAAGTCCGCTGCAAGTCATTGATGCTATTTACATTGTGAAATGGAGGCAAGAGCCCTGAGAGCCCCTGGGACATCTGGTGTGCTCCTGGAGGTGAAACAGGAGGTTGCTTTCTGCCAATGAGAGCATCTTGCAGGTCGTACTCGTGAGAAGTCTCCTCTCCTAGACAGTGCCTGTAGTGACAGACAGGCTGAGGCTCTGCAGAGGGGCCAACTCGAAGCCCACTGGGTCCATTTCTGGACACCTGGCTCTGCAGAACAGAGTTACATAGGTCAGGACTGACAAAAATCAGAGGCAAGAAGAGAAAGGGAAATAGTTTATGTGGCTAAGCTGAGCGTGACCACCAGAGAGGTTGAACCTAAATATCAATATAACCTACTTCCCTCCGAGAATGTATTTCTTGGCCACTGACTGTTCCGTTAATCCTCTTTTTTATTCTCCTCCCTTCAGTAAAACTCCCAAGTTATTACAGGTGATATCCAGGGACACAATATTCACAGTTCCACTGTAGTATGCTTTACTGCTCCAAATAAAATCTGTACAAAGTTTACAGACTGAACTTGAATTGTGCCTTTACTGGAAGCAGCTTGAACCCCTTGGTTCTGTATTTTCATCCCACAAGATGAAGATTATTCTCAAAACTATCTGAAGGATAAATGAATCCCTTGCACCATTTCTCTTCGTTTTCATAAATTGTCTCTTATTTTTCTTTCTCTGTGTCCTGAGCCTTGCTTTTTATATATCTTTCAAAGTTCAGCATATGCATATACCTCAGTATGGGTCTATCTTGAATTGCTAATATCATATGCTGTACGTGCTTTCCACTTTGCTGGAGTGACTGCAGTAAAAGAACAGAATGCATTTCCCTGAGATGTCATGTAACATAAGATATGCAAATTGTCTCTGATTGGGAAGAGGAGATTATTTTTCCTGTCAAATACATATGCTTTACGTACACTGCTTGTTAGAACAATGTTCAACAAACATTGGATTTTAAAGGCTAGAATATTCTGCAGATGAGTTCTGAATGTGAAATCTTCATCTAGAAGAAGAAAAAGGAAAGTACTGCACAGCGTATTCTCTTATCAGGACTAAACATGGGTAACCAAAAGAATCTGAGGGAGTGTGAGCAATGGACACTGCCAAGTTTGTCTTTACAATGTTGGGTTGTCTTTTTTTTAATTGACCTGCGTGGTGGGGTGAGGGAGGAGGGGAAATCTGCAGCAGTGGTGCCAATGCTAGGAGGAGGGAGGAGCCGGCATCGGGATGCGGTGGCTCTGTGCAAGCTCTGTGACATCCACAGGATTTGGCCAATCTGTTCCTGCAGATGTCAGTTTTATGCATGATTTACCTGGCTTGGTGCTGCCAGCTCACAGGTTGGAAAGCTGTGGTGCCCTGCAGAACTTCTCCTCAGCCCTCTGCTGCCCCAGAAAACGGAGAATAAGAGCCCTGTGATTTTGGTCTGCTTTGTTTTAGTTGTGGTTTGTTTTTTTTTTTTTTCCTGTATGGCTCTAAATATTTGCAGCAGAACTTTTCTTTTTTCTTTTCTTTTTTTTTTTTCCAGATGGGCTTCTACTAAAAATGACAAGTAAAGAAAGGAAAACAGACACAAAAAAAGGCTTTTTGAGCCAGACGCCAGGCCAGCACATACACTTGTCATCCCTCCATGAAGTATTGGCTATTAAAGAGGGACTATTTCCACTATATCTCAATTGCAGCTTAACAAGACTGACTCCGAGTGAGTGTATGCAGCTGACCTTCTGTGAGCATTTTCAATATACTTCAAAATATCATATTATTTACCAGTTGTGGGGAAGTGTTCTTTAGCAAGTAGTACAAAGCAATCACAGCGGCTTTGGAGATTTTAAAGATTTCCTAAAGAGCCACTAGTGTCTGTAAGATGCCCTTGGGGCCTCTGTTTTGCACTGTGATTGTGCAGTGTTTTATTTCTGTCATAAAATGCATACAAAGCAAAAAGGAAAGAAGTAATCTTTTACAGCTGGAAACCAAATTACAGGACTCTCTTATAATAAGGAGAGATTTTCCCCAAAGTGACGCAGTGGGACATTAAAGCTTTGAATTTGATCCCACCTAAATGAACAGGAAAAAAAAATCCATTGACTTTTGTGGTAGAGGATCAAACTCTGAATGGGCTATTTAAAATGTTATGTGGGTGATTTATCGGTGTGGTTTTATATATGTTCATTAAGGGTCTTTTTATCCCCCCCCCCTCTGGAAATACTGTAGAAATATTATCAGATTCTGTGGTCACAGCTCTGTGCTGATCTTGGAGTGTTGTCTATGAACAGCATTCCTGTTGAGGCACTTACTCAGATGGGCTTTATATTAACATGGATTCACAAATAAGGATTTGTTATCTCTAACTGTTGGCAGTTGTCAGCACATATTAAAGCACTTAGAACAGGGAAGCAATCGGCAAATAAAGTACTACACCTCAGTGCAGACAGTGGTTTGGTACATTCAGGATACAAAAATTACCAGCAATTTGAGTTCCAAACAGTTTCCTATCTAATCTACCTTTTAGCAGTACTTCCAGAATAGAAAGAAGAAAAGTAGTGAGAAAGCAGAGTTTCTGAAAGGACTTGCTGGTGTCTTAAATCCTCAGAACGTCTTTGGAGAAAAAAATATGTATGCATTGATAAATTTAATGCTACACGCACCCTACTATCTTGGTGTGACTCACATTTAGGAAATTTGGCTTCTGTAGACAATTTTACAGAAGTCAATATTTTCTTTTTTGCCATTCCACAGATATTATGTTGGACCTGATGATCTTAAAGATGTTTTCCAACCTAAACAATTCTATGATTTTACTTGGAACACCTAGAACTGAGCTCAACTTGAGAGGAAATGGGAATTTTACAATTATTATTTTAACTATGATGAGGAGTTTAATTTAATGCAATAACAAATTGGTTATAAACTACCTAACTTTACTTTTTTTATCTGTACTAAGCTCTGAGGCTGCTTGCAAGCCAGCTGTCTCTGGGTTATACTTAGGAGAATATTGGAGAGATGGAATTAAAGTTTATGAGGTGTAGTATTAAGTTCTCATTCCAGTCAAACCAATATCCTGAAAGGATTTGGGTTTGGCTTGATGCTTCTTTAGCAATAGGAAGGTTAATCACCAAACTAAAGTTCAGCCTCTTGCATTATTTTGGAAAGCCACAAACATTTCATTGTAAGGCCTGATCCAGCAACTGCTTGTGCCCATCTTCTCATTCAATACAACAGACTTTAGAAAACATTTAATAGACTCAGGAAGTGATATGAGATCAATCACACATTTGGTTGCTAACTGTTGGAAGATGAAATGAACTAAAACTGAGCTAATGGCTTGCCTTGAGAGATTCTTATAGCATAAGATTAACTTTAAATAAAAGCTGTCATGAATAAGCCTTCCAATTTTGTGATAGTTGCTCAAGTCAGCAGAGTAGCTTCATTTTTTCCCACAGAAAGTACATTTAGGTTACTTATGAAGGGTATAAAATTGCAATATGGGATGAACCAGGCAGCTTCAGGACAACAACGGATGAAGCTAACTAACCTTTGAAAGAAAAAAACCCAAACCTATTTTGAAAGCAGTTGAAAGTAGTCTCCTGAACACCCAAAGAGGATGATTTTGTAATTCACTTTCTTAACAAAATCCTTGCTAATACTTACAATTCCTGTAAGCTCAGAGGTGCTGCTGTCATACAGGCAAGCAAGTCCAGGCTGCCCAAACCTGAGGTGAGCCCTCCCAAACCACAAGTATTTTAGTAACACCCAGTGAGATCCCTAACAGAAGTAGCTGCAGTAGCTGTGTGACTTTTGGCAATTGCTTTAGCACTTGCCTTTGCTCTCCGTTGCTGCCTGTGAGCAGCATCACTGCCAGGCTGGTGCTGGGCTCAGGCTTTTCTCTCTCTTACTTACTGGTATTTTAGCTCAGTGTTTTGAATTACTGTTTATCAGATTCTGTGCTGTTTTTACTAAGGGCTGGGGCTGCACATGAGCTAATGCACTTGCTGCTCCCAGGTGGGAGGTCTTGTCTCCTTTGCCATTCCTATCCCTTGTTGTACCTCATCTCTCCTGCCAGCTCTGCTCCAACTGGGCTTGTCTGTGATCCCAGTCATCTGTATCAGCTAGCAGAAACATATCTTTTTGCTAAGGGCATTTTCCACCAGCTGATATAGTTGCATCAGCTCTCAGAGGGGTCTAGATGGGCAGGAAAGCTGGTGCAAAATACATGTTTGCAGCATGCAACAGGGAGCAGAGGAGGGAGAGTGTAGGATCTCCTCTTTCCAGTGGCAATAAGCTCTTATGTCAGCTCACTGCCTCGTGGAAATGCACCTGCAGGCATCTAATTGGTACAGCAAGATCTTTCAGTCTGTTCCTCTCTACAGCAGTGTTTAGTTAGAGTTGAAAACAGCCAGCACAGGGTACAACTGATATGCTCAGGCTGAAGCTGCCAAGAGGGAGAAGCAGCACATCCTGAGCACAGCCACTCAGGGCCGAGCTGAGAAAGAACCCCCTGTTCAGTACCATCAGTGTCACAACTCTTCTGCAGGTACCTCAGCTGCTTCCTCAGAGAACAGAGCAAAACCTCACACTATCATTTTCAGTGAATCCACAGACCGAGGCCGGAGTGACACGTCTTCCTGAAGAGAGCTGTGGCTACAGCACTTCCCCAAGATGCAGAAGGCACATCCCAGTCCTGATGCTCTTCAATCATTTTAATCACCTGCATGGCACCGTATAGATTGGCCTCCACTTGGCTGTCACAGCTCCATCTCCTAGTTGAGTCCTGAACATGAACCTCTGCTGCAGGGGAATGATTATACAGTTTGCATGAAACTCCACTGCATAAATAGCTCGTCTTTGAGGCAGGGACTACACTCCAAGGTCCATTGCTCCTTAGCATCCAAACCACAAGCTTACAAAAGCTTCTTTTATGTTTTTTCTTTTATCCTTCTCCCAGCATACATTGAAGTACTTTATGCAGAGTGAGGCAGCTTGAGAAAGAGAGACAGTAGGTACATAGTCTTGTAGGCTGGTATGTGCTGCACGGTGAGGCAAGTTCAGGTCTTACCAGGCAAAAAGGGCATTCAGCATGTTGCTTTCACGGCAGACAAGTACTCTCCATGATAAGCAAGGAATAAGAAGTGATATAATACCACCTACTCTAAAAGAAAACAGAAGATGCAGTCATATTTTATATGAAGCCTAATTTTCCATGAAGCATGGCAGGCAATGTAAGGGCACAACGGGCAGGAGAGAAGTTACAGCTCAGCTGAGATTAAAGAACTTTCTGCAACCAGTCCTGGTGTAAAAGGAGAAAGGGAAAAGTCATTGCCACATGGTATTGTGGGGCAAAAATTTTGCTTAAATGGCTGCAGGAATTCCTGGAAAGCTATTGTGTTATGTACTTTATTAACAACTCCACCTTTGATGAAAGGAGAAAGGGAAAAGTCTGTAAATGTTGTCCATTGCCACATGGTATTGTGGGGCAAATATTTTGCTGAAATGGCTGCAGGAATTCTTGGAAAGCTATTGTGTTAGGTACTTTATTAACAACTCCACCTTTGATTGCTTGATGCCTTTTCTGTTCAGTAATTTTGAAGCTGTAAATCACTGTTTAAACCCCTAAAAACTGAGTGATCATTAAGTAATTAAGAGTATGGTACTCTGGGTGGTTTCTGACCCTCTGAGACACTGGAAGAGTAACTTTCTTACACAACATAACGTCTCTTTAACAATCTCTGTGCAGATTGTAGGGGAGGAGTTGACTTTTTTTTTTTTTAAGCAGACCTTAGATTCAGTGCAAACTGGGAATATCAATACCAGAAGCATGACAATCTGAAACCTAAATGGTTTTTACTTAGATTCTTTTAAAATAGTTTTTTTTTTTAAGAAGACAAGCAGTATCAATGAAAGTTAGCTGAACTGACCACTGATTTTACCCAGAAATGTTAAAAAATTCTATATTTTAATATATATAGAAGTAGGAGGAGTAATCAATCAGTCAGTAAGATTGCCCTGGACTAAGTAATAGGTTAACCTTTCTGAAAAAGACATTATTTCAGTTTGAGATCTAACTTCTCATCAGAGCAGACCAGGGTCTGTTTCCAAACAAGCCTTCGGATCTAAATTAGATACCATAAGACCTAAGTGGAAAAGAAATATAGCCTGACAACAGAACCTAAAACTCAAAACAGAATCAAAACTAAGAATTTAGATATCTAAAGCCCCTAAGAATAATCTAGAAAACTTCTGCATTGTGTGGGGCATTACTAGGGACCAGCTATTAGGAAATGCTAAGCACACAACTCTTGGAAATCTCAGTCCTCTCTGGATATTAAATGCCAGGCTGAATCAGGTTGGAAAAAAGGTATTCTTGTTCCCTCCAGGTTCCACAGGCTGCAGGAGATTCCCAAGGGTCTAAATAAAAAGTTTAAAAAGTTTAACTTTGCAAAAGTCTCAGCTTCAGTGCTAAAGCTTAGCATATGACTCAGCTTACTGCCCTGGGTAAGCAGATAAAGGGTGGTTTTCACCACCGAGGACATTACAGACAGGCAGTATTTGCACAGCTGTGGGGCCACTGTACAGCAAAGGATCCAGGAATTCAGGAATCAGAAAGAACTAGCAGGATGGGATATAAAACTCCAGCTGTAGCAGATAGCCTGCCCGTGAAGGAGCAGGAAACCTGGCTTCAAGTCCATGCTTAGACAGTAGTTTGTGCATTGATCTTCATTGTGATAATTGGATGCAGAAAGAAAATAACTTTGGGGGTTGGAGCACAGGAGTTGTTGTCTCCACTGAATCCTTCTGCTTCTGAACATCCCTTCAGGTCATGCATCACCTTGCTAACTATGGAAACCTGGAGCTGGAGAAAGAGGGTGCTTTGACCCAGGTCAGCCTGGAGTTTCCTTTCTAGGTTGGAGTTTCAGACAGAAGAGATGTCTGAGACATAAACTTTGTCTTCTGGAATGTCTTCTACAGAAACGGATGGGGTCAGACCCATTCTCTAGCCAGCAGTTCCCACACTGGGGCAAGAAGACAACTGATGCTCAGCAAGCCTAGCTGAAAGAGGTCTTAGTGGGGGCCTCACCTTGGGTCTCAGGGTTTCCTAATAAGCCAAATTTATTCCCTGGCACATGCAAACCTCTTATATTGCATTTCTGTCTACAAGGAAAAAAAGGGAGGGATTGGGGATTTTGATCTCAAAATTCTGTAAAAGTATGGTGGGGGTTTTGTTGTTGTTGGTTTTTAGTTTAGGATGTCTTACTTAAATATACAGGGCTTTCTATTTTTTTGAAAGGAAAAAGTTTCAGAACTCAGCTGTGCAGCTTTGAAGATCTGTCAGAAAACTGGAGATTTAGCTGGAAGCTTGTTTTCAGCTGTCCTTCGAAATTTTTAGTAAGGTTCAATTTCATGTATTCATAACAATTTTGTTTCCTATTGACTGACAGGCCAGAGATAAAAACAGCTTTGAAGAACTGGGGGTTTTATTGGATAGGAATGTACTTTTTTTTCCTTTGGGTTCCTTAGGTAGAGCCTAAAATTCAGATTATTTTAAAGCAAATTTCTAATGGTAGCATAAGAAGATTGTGAGAGAACAACTATTCCTGTAATAATTTCTGGTATCAAGGACAGATTTTTCCAATAGAAAATTTACATTTTTCCAACAGAAAACATATGCTGCAATTCTTGTGACAGATCTTGAGGCTGCAGAAGTCAAAGGCACTGTTTTAAATACATTGGACATGGATAATACAGTATTAGACCCTCATTCAGAAAGAACATTTTAAAAATAATGAAATAATGCTGCAAAAAGTTAAAAATCATGCAAATGTAGTGACATTTTCCATATCTTCTATTGAATCAATTCTGATCTTGTTAGGCAAGGGAAAAAAAAAATGCACCTGTCTTTGATAAGGTGAAATAGTTAATCAGGAACAATTCTCTGGGCTTTTTGGAGTTGGCATAGATGTTTTTTATGCAATGTGTTGCTTGATTTAATTTCTGGCATGATAATCTCTTTCAAAAAATCCCTTGGTGGATTTTCAGCTGCTTGAGAATGAGAAAGATGACGGATTTGATCAATGTGAGAAATGCTTCCTCAATGAAGCAAACTGGCAATTTCATCTAATTCCAACTAGAATGAATGAATACCACAGAGATAATAACTAAAGATTCCATGGTATTTAAGTCTTGTGTTAACTTTCTTTGGGAAATAAAATACTTAACTGAGAAAGCATTAGCATCACCAGACAACTTCATGCCCAGACTAGGGAGGAAATACTTAGAAAACTTTCAATTAGGCTGAACCTTTAAGTTTATCCCTGAATATATTTGGACTCTAGACACAGAGACATACAAGATTTCCCCGTTTATGGATGAAACATATGAAATAATGAAATAATTTTTCTTAGAGCTTCTGTCCACTCACAGCATAGAGGGACTTTAAAATCTACCTGGGAGCCTGGTTTATATTCCTTTTAGTTTCTGCTTGGATCTCCTGCTCCTTCTACAAATTTTCCACTACATTATTTCCATTATAGATTTTATCCCTGGTTTTCACTGCATCTCAATTCTGCAAGTCTAGGGTTGAAAATTGTTCTTCTTTACAACTTCTCACAGCTGGCAAGCCCTAGTGAATTGGCAGTCATTAATATGTGTGTGAAACTTTTGTAACTTAAGATATACTTATTTTTCATCTTTCTCATTGGCTCAGAAACTATTTGGATAAATGGACAAGCTCAAAAAACACCCAATTACCTAAGAAAATATTAAATCAAACATTGAGCCTACATGGCTGAAGTAGCTTAACTGGCTGAAATATTTGTCTGATGTCTATATGGACACTGAACATTCTGTACAAAACTTACAAAAAATGTAGATTGAAGAGGCCATTTAAACCTTGGTTTTGTCCATCAGAAGGTACAATGCAGAACAGCAACTTTTCCTTCTCTATTCCATTTTATTCAGCAGCAAGATTACTGCAGCTTATTCTGCCTCATTATGTATTTAGCAAAATCAGCAAACAAGTTCAGCAGCTGAATAACTAAACAGGAACACACACATGTGGAAGTGTGCAGGATGAGTCAGAAGTACAGAACTGCAAGCTAAAGATCTTTGTAGGAAGAAGCAACTCTCTAAAGTTTGTCTGTGATCCTGGATCACACAGATACAGCAAACATCTGAGTGAGGGAACTGCTCTTCAGAAGGGTAATTGTTGGAGTAGTTATGTAAGAGCTTTTCTAGATCTTATGCATATTCTGCTAAATAAATTTGTGTCTCACCAGATGTGTCTCTATGAAGCTAAGAGGGCTGCTTGGCTTCCCAGCATGGCTGGGAAAGTGGCACCTCAGTAGCCTCAGTGGTTCTCTTCTGCTTCAGTAAGCTTCCTGATGATGCTGAAAAGTCTACTGAAAACAAGGAATGAGTGGCTAAGAGGAGGACTTCTAAGAGCAGACATCTCTCCTCCCTTCATAGTGGGAGTGATCTGAGATGTCTGGTCTGTTCTGTCTTCCACTGGTGATGCAAGTGCTGCCCATCCACCCACACTCATCTCCTGTCACTGCCTGTAGGGCTTTTTGTTTTAATTCAAGCCACCCCTTATACAAAGAACAATTTCTCCCATTTTACATTTTTCAGCTGTTTCATAGATAATTTTAAACACCAGCATTTCACTCTTTAAAAGCCAATATTTAGACATATTGTCTGTGGAAAATACTTTCCAGACAGATACCGACAAGGACAGGCAAAAAGTAACAAAGATCAGTAGGCTGAATTTTGCTTTAAACTGATCTTTGTTTTATGCTGAATAAAACTTTAGCAAAAAACAAATGCCAGATTCATTTCTTTCTTCCTCAGCTCATTAGCTGTACAACTGGAATATCAGTCTGCAGCTGATGGTTGCAGTCTCTCTTTTCTAGAAATGGCCTCTTTCTGTTTGTCTAGACATTTATATTTCTATACTGTAAATATTAAAAATGTTTGAACAGTACCCATGTACAAAAGTTGATGGAAAGTCTTGTTGTCTAAGCTGACTGTGTGCTACCCACCATTCAGGACAGGCTGCAGTATCAAACATCTCCACACCTCAGAGGCTGATTCTGCAGTGTGTGAAGCTGCAGGTATCCTACAACAGGTTGGTGCTTGCTCCTTTAGACCCTTCTAGCCTTTCTGCTACACAGGACCTTTCTGAGCCATGAAGAGCTTGTGATCTACATCACACCCTTTCCTCAAAAACCATTACATTGGTGCTCTCCCCATCATGAAATCTCAGTGCACGGACCTAATCTATCTCTACAGCTTTGGAGGAGGAGACCACCCAGTGGCCAATGTGTCTCCTCCATAAAGTAAGCAGATGCACCTGAAACTTCAGACTGGGGCACTGCTAGGGCAGCCACACCACCACAGACAGTGGGCAGGTTTGCCCCTGGCCTATTGCACCTTGATTTGTCCTTTTTGTCAGGTGTTTTTTAGCCACATGTACAGCATGAATTTTGAGGGGTCCTGCCAATAAGTACAAGCCCTGTGGTTCTCCCTGGCATTCCCATCACCTGCAGAAGCACAAGCTACACACAGAGCAGTTAGCACTTGAGAAGCCCATGCTGCACAGTCCCCATTGAGTTCTCCTACATCTACTGGTATGTCCTTATGGCAGTTCCAGAAGTGTTCCTCTTGGCTAAAACGTGTGAATAATCTATACCAACAACATGGGTATCCTCACAGGACACACCATCTTAAATGTGTTAAAAAATTGGTGGTTGTTTAGAATCTAGAGGATGCTTACTTCCCTTAGGAAAACCAATGTGTTAATGGTGTTAAAAAATAAAAAGCACAGTTCCTACTAAGAAGCCACAATGAATCTATAGATAATCTGATAAAATTTATTATTTGCATTATTGTCTGATGATTGCATTGAAAATGTGCAGCTGTTCACCTCCAGTTTCTATGTGGTAAAAGCTCCTCAGGTTTTCCTTATTTTACTTCCCATACTTTATTTTCAGTGCATCATGATCCTACAGTGTTACCTTGAGTGGAAGGTGGAAGGTGCTTTTTCTTTTCTCTGTAGTACTTTCTAAATTCTCTAGGACTGCTGTCTCTCATCTTGCATAACACAGCAGATGGGAGAGAGAACAGAGTGGGGCAGAATCCAGTAACATCCTTTGGATGGTTGGACTGGCAGATTGCAGGAAACTGTGTTGATGGTACCTGCCAAGTCACCAATCAGTCTGAATCAATTAATTGTCACACTGGCACACAACTCCTAGCAGGAAGCTCCGTCTCTCATTCCGGTTGGTCGTCTTTGTTTTGCTATTTTTATCAATCCAATGTCACACTTACTGAAAAGAAGAGAAAAAGCAAAAAACCTTTGTTCTTTTTGTATGAAAGTTCATCTTTTTGTTTACTGACATCTTGAGTATCCATACTTCTTGTAATTCTGTAGATAATGCATCAAAGTCAGCACAGTCTGGTTTTGCTGGTGTTTAATGTTTCCTGGATAACAAATTGTTTTCAAGAAGTGAAAATATTATTCAAGGGAAGATATGTTTTTAAGATATCCAAAGTTAAAGCATTACTGATAATACTAGAAAAAAAAAAAATGTTCTACTTCTTCATTAGCAATATCCTCTAGCCACTACACTTAAACATTTTGTTTTCTTTTTTTTTTTGCATGTGTCTTTCTCCAGCAGCAATATTGCTGTTGGCTTCACATAAATGACCTTGTTTATGTCTTTATATTCATTCACAGCACCAGGCTATGATATAGTATACAAATGTAATATACACATTACTAACAGCATTTAAATTAAATATGGTCTGTAGCAGAGGCAGCTCTTTCCTTGGGGATAGTGAGGTCCATTCCAGCCAACATTATTCATGTCGGTAAAATCTTCCTTGTTTCTTCCAGGGCAGAGGATATGCCAGCCCCATACTGGTGTTGGAGCAGTAGGCACACACAGAGCAGGAGTTGCCCTGTGCAGCCCTCGTGGGCATTTCCACCACCCAGGAAGCATTACAGATGCTCTCTGTCTGTATATTATATTTTTCTGGCTTACTTTTGCACCAGATCTAGCTCCATCTCATCTCCCTGCCTGCCCAAACGCCTGTAAAGATACAAATCTCCAACCTCAGCAGGAGGAATGTTTCACAGCACAGTGGGAGCACCCCACGTCTTCATACCTGCTGCCACAGAATCTGGGGTAACATTGATTAAAGCTGCTGTGGTATGGACAGAAGCTACCTGGTTGGCTGCCCCAGCACCATGTCCCCACTAGTTTTTGAGTAAGACATCATGCTCTTCCTAAATGGATTGGGAGCTGCAGTGTGAGCCTTGTCCCTAGAACTGCTCTTCAATTGACTCACTTGGCAAAAAAAGTTTATTTTTCACAAGTGTAACTTTCTTTAAGATATTTTTTTGTCACTGAGTGGAAGACATGATACACTTGCAGAAGTGGGGGCCTTGGCCTGTAGGAAGCAGGTGTTCCCTTCCAGTCCCATATTACCACCAACGGTCCCAAGACATATGTCATTGTGCAGAGAAAGGTAGGCTGAGCTGGAGAGAAAACGCATATGTAACGAGCTAAGATTCTATCAATCAGATGAAGAAGAGTTGCAAATGTTTCAGAAAAAGAAATGAATGTTAAAACCTGCAGCTTGTGCAGTATCTAAAGGAATCTCATAACCAACAATAGTCCCAAAGGTTCAATACAGGGTGGTACAGGCTAGATACATCCCTGAAGTGATTCTCCTGCTGACCACTTGCCCAATATAGAAAGATATTGTCATTAACAGGCAGACCAGCAGCCAAACTCTGCCCTCCACCACCACATCACACACCAGCGATCAACAGTGCCAGAGAGAGGAACAAGTCCATGCACTCACTCACCACAGTAGATGTGAAGAAGGGAGCAAGCTGGGCAAGGAGCCAAGCCATGGGCAACAGGAACAGCCAGGCCATGAGTCCAGTTATATAGTAGGACTCAAAGACAGCTTCATGTTCTGACCTTACCATCCTGGGAACTTCACTTGCCACAAAGAGTCAGGGAGCCCTTCCAATAACCAGAACCCTCACACAGCACTTCTACCATAGACGCAACCTCATAGTTCCACTGCAAGCAGTGTCAGCTCTTATAGAGGTGGCTGCTTGCCCTGCCTCCAAGTTACTGTGGAAGGTGGGGGCACCTGGTGGTGATCTCCTCATCAGTTCCCACCCAAGGCTGGCCAGACCCTGGGTGAAAACCAAGCAGGAGGGGCTTTCTTGCCTGGTTGTGGACATCATCCATATGCCAACCCTCATTCAGGGCTGGGGGTTTAACCCCAGCACTTCAGTGATGAAGGACTCTGTGTCCTGCCAGCCATAGACCATCACCATTAATACTAGAGGTTTACACTGGATTTGACCTGGTGTCTCCATTTTCCTCAAAGTAACCAGTGTACCCAACATGGATTTTGTGTCAGTGTTGTGACACTGAAGGACGATAACTATTGGAAGCTTCAGCATCCAAAGACAATGATGTGTATGGCATCTCCTCATACAAAGTTAAAGCATCAAAAAATTCCTGAACACACTTGAAACAGCTGAGTGGGCTCAGGCCAGGCTATTGATCTGTAGCCTGTGGCCACAGTGGCTCTAACCTCACAGCAGAAGCCCAGGCAGATGAAGACTGAGAGGGTGTCTTGGATAGCCTCTGTTCTATCATATCCATGGTCTCAACCTTCTCCCAGACTACAAATATTACTCCCATTCATGTCAGAATACAACTGCATTGGGGCAACATTCACTCTGGATCTGGCAAGCCCAAGCACTAGGGAGATCAAATGGCCAAAACCCAAGAATAAGAGTTGAGATGATCTTCAAAAGTATAGATTCTCTGAACACCAATGCTTAAATGCACATGTCTGTCATAGAGGTGAAATCACTGTCTGCACACACAACAGGAGAATTTGGGTGCACAACATTTCCCAGAACCAAAGAGTCACATGCCCATATATCGAATTGCATATGAAATCTTAATAATTCGTAATGTGTTTTAGCCCAGGCCTTAGGGTTTATTTGGATACTTGCCACTCTCTTCCCACATTAGTGCACTATTGAATAATAAACTAAACCTATTAAAAAGTTGCTTTGTGTTGGCTGAAGGACAGAATGTGGATTGCTGTGGATTTTTCCACTGATGAACCTAGAGGATGGTGACTTTCTCTCTCCAATTGTGCAATTAATTTTGTTTCTAAACTTGAGGAAAAAGAAATTTGTTTCAGGATAGTTCCTGTTACACATTGATGTGATTTTGATCACATTATACTACACAAGTAACACTGGCCTTCCTTCAAATCTAGGTGAGAAGCTAATTGGTTTCAAACTGTTTTAAATATGCTGAAGTTATAGCTGTCAATTATTTTTCTGGAACAATAATAATTTCTCAGATTGAACTCTGCTTTGTTAAAGAGGTTTGAAAGCTAAAATTATTAAATAACTGATATTATTTTTCTTGTTTCCACTGGTTTCACATTCAGAGTCCTTTGTTTCCTGACCTCCATATCCTGTTAATTTTTATCAGCTTTCAGCCTGAATTTAAAGTGTGCCATGTCCTCTTCCTTCAAACTTGTATTGTGTTAATATATTTTACATTGCTTAAAGTTACTTCAGGAGCTGGTGCCGAAGGAGCTTTGACAATATCATTTAATAAGCTTGCTATTCGTGCTTACATTTAATGTCTTTTTACTGATCTAATCAATAATTTTAAAGCATCATTGCACTATCTCTGTAGCCATATCTCATCAAACTGATTACAAATTCTTTTTAATAGATATTCAAGGCTAATGTGCCGTGATAAAATTTAACTATAGAAATGCAATAGCACTGAACACACACAGAACTGCCTTCAAAACTTCAGTTGAGTGTTACACAAAATTATTATCCAGTTTCCAAAGAGAGAAATGCTTCTACAAACATTGCTTTAGATGTGTTTGTCACAATACTGCATTCAAAACGTGTGTCTGGTTACTCACAGATACAGCAGCCTTTAAGTATTCTCTGGGTAATACATTGATGTCACAGAACATTTATCACTTTTGATACATAATTATCTGTAAAACAGGGATTAGGATTTTGTTGGGTAAGGCCCAGCCATATGTGAAATCAGAACAAGGGTCATTACCTTTAATGCCTTTTTATCTCTTTGGTTGCTGGAACAATTACTGTTTGGAAAGGAGGAGGACTGGGAGTGGGAATAGGCATATTCCAAGGTGTTCAAGACATCTGTTTGCCTGGATCGGTGTGCAAGAGAAAAAGGAAAATCAAGAAATTCAACCAAAAATTAGCAGCTAATCCTCCTCAAAGGCACATAGCAAACATCACTGCAGAGAATGGAGCATGTGCTGGAGAGGAACAGGATGCTGATGGGGCAGAGTGACTGGATTTCCTGATGGAAGGAGGAGGATTCCTTGGCTGCCTGTGGACAGAGCCATTTTTCCAGTTTTAGCACTCTGTTTACAAAGGTGATTTAGGGTTTAACCAATGGAAATGAATAGATTAGATAGTGAAGCCTGGAGGAGATATCTTTGGTTCTGGAGGATTTTTACATGAAAAGCCAATATACATTTTCTGAGTATTAGGAATATAGGATTCACCTTGCCAGATCAGATTGATCTAGTGCAAGATCCGTCTATCAACAGTGGTCAATATTGATATCTGATACCACTCAAATAGTTCTTGGAAACATCTATAACTGCTTACTCTGACCCTGAGCAGCCAGATAACTTCTCTCCTGGTGTGTGGGTGTTTATGACCCTCACATATTTCTATTATCTCAATGCAACTGCAGACACTTTATTGGGGTTTGTTTGTTTGTTTGTTTGTTTTATTAGGAATATTTTTTTCTAATTGTCTTTGAATGTTACTAAGCCTCCTTATTATCAGTGGCAGGGCTGAGCGGGTGTTTCTGCAGCTCAGAGTGCTGGAAAGCTAAAATTATTAAATAACTGATATTATTTTTCTTGTTTCCACTGGTTTCATATTCAGAGTCCTTTGGTTCCTGACCTCCATATCCTGTTAATTTCGATCAGCTTCCCATTTACCTGCTACTGAAAGTGAATTGAAGCAGCAAGGGCCCCCCCTGTTCTGCCTGTGGAAAAAGGCTTTCTGGAGCACACAGAGGGAAAAGGGAACCCCATTTTCTTGTTTTCTAATGACTTTATCCCTGTAGAGAGACTACTACAGGACATCATAAGGATAAATGTTATGAAAATGGGCTAGATGATCACTGTAGGTCCCTTCCAACTCAAAATTCTATTCTATTCTATTCTATTCTATTCTATTCTATTCTATTCTATTCTATTCTATTCTATTCTATTCCATTCCATTCCATTCCATTCCATTCCATTCCCAAACTTCCCTAAATGAACAACCTGACAGAAGGTACCTGCTAACAAGAGTGTGCTGCACTGGGAGGCTGGGGGAAGACTGGTTAGGAATAGCTTTTCTCCTGCTCAGCTGAAAATATACTTACTGAGTTCAGAGATCAGGCTGCAAGACCCAGAAATAATTCTTCCTCCAGATCGAGAGCACAAGCCATGGCAGCAGTGTCTGCTTCTTCATTCTGCCAACATGTCCACTTCTAAATGAGGAGAGGCCACATACTGAGAAGTGCAAGTAATTCTCTTTCCACACCAATTCAGTTTTTGGCTCCTTCACTAAGATTAATTCTTCTCCTTTGTGTTTAATGGCAACTTTAACTAGCCCAGCAAAAACAACTTTATGAACACTAGCAAACCAATTCAACCAGGTTGCCAGATACAGTGGTGGGTTTGCAGGAGAGACATCTGTCCAATGGCAACTTGACCAAGACCACCAGCAGAGCAGCAGTCTCAGTCCCAAATCCTAACTTCAAGCTGGTAACCTCCCAGGATTAAACGAAAAGTTGAGATTTTCTCAGTTCTGTTACCACTGTTCTGAAATTTCCTGTCTGTTTCTGGAAAAATGATCTCTATTTTACACGTGGCATAAAAAAATTCCCCAGAGTGTAGCACAAAGCTTTAAAAGTAAAATAACCTGTTCTACCCTCCATGGACTCTATGCACATACTTTCCTCCAAGGCCTCAGCTTCATTATCCAAAAGATACTCAGACATTGTCATAGTCACAGCCTGACTAAAATTTAAATTTAAATTTATCTGAATAAAACTAAATCCCATTTAAGTATATCCTGAAACAGGAACTTGGGGCAGAAATGCAAATCCCTTGGATCAGAACACGAACCCCCTTCTAAGTCCAAAACCACAATGGACCTATTCCTCATTTAAGCCACGGTTGCGTTCACATAAGAAAAGTTATTTTTGCAAAATTTTGGCTTTTGGTAGCAGGAGTCTTAGATCTAATTTCTATAATTTGAAGCTGAGCAGCTATAAAACATATGCTGTGGAAAGTGGGACGGAGGATCTGACCCTCTACTCCAGCATTTCTCAGCTTCATGCTCCCCAGCATCCTTTTCTGAGCCCTCAGGTCCCACTTTGTGCACAAAGTGCCAACTTTTCCCTCCTTCCATGCCAACCCCAGTCTCATGCCTGTTCTAAATACAGCTCTGGCAATGGTTTAAGCAGTTGGTTGAAGCCTGTGTGTGTTTTAACTGGTACGCTTTTTCTGCACAATTCCTTTACAGGAACATGCCAGACTGATTGGAAAGTCCCTAATACAGGAATGGCTTATTTGGCTTCCTATCCAGGAACTGGAACACTTTAAAACTCACAGTTACACTGGAATAACTGGATCTACACCAATAACAGGTAGATTGGTGCAAACTCCCAGCACTCGCAATGCTTTTCTCCAGTTCACAGCATCACTCCTTGCCATGACAACTCAATCTCTGCTTTTGTCACATGTATCATCTCTCAATCCCCATGCCAGGCTCTTGGGGCAGGTTGGACAGAGCCCCCCATTCTTCTGTTATTATCTCCAAATCTTTATACAAGAAAATGTGACCAGTAGTCCAACTCTGAACTTCCAGCGTGCCCTGATGCCATCTGAGCCTACTCTTCTATCTATCTTCAGCTTCCAATATGCTTCTGTTTGCCCTTGTTGTACAAGTAGTTCTTGGCTAGACAGAACTGTCAACTTAGCTGGAGACACAGTGTAAATATTTTGCACTTGTACAGCGGTGTACTTGCTGAAGGAAATTGTGCTGCACCCCAGCCCGTGCCGGGTTAACAGAAAAAGCAAGTTCCCCCATCGCTTTGGAGCAGCTCAATCTGTAGCGTGGTGCATGATTTAGCAGCATTTGTGATGTTTCCCTGATTAATTCTTAAACAGGTCTCCTAGCAACAGACGAAGGGAGACCACAAGTTCTTTGCCATAGGAGAAATATCGTTGTATTTTCGTGTGGTGTCAAGTATTAGCATTCTTACTTTCCCATTTAGGAACGTGCACGTAGGTCTGTGGCACACAGTCACTTCTCTGCATACATATTCCTGAGATGAAGCACTGGGTTAGGCAAGCTTCTATAGGCACGATAGAGACAAGAAAAATAAGTAATTTCTTAAAATTCTAGCAACTGAATTTGAAATTCACAGTAATTTTTTGGTTAAAATATTTCTTAAAGGATGCCACGTTCAATTTTAGAGATTTTTTGGGATACGTTCTGTACCCTTCTAGGTAATTCACAGATGAAAAGAGTGAGCAAAGTAAAGAAAGACTCTTTCTATGATATTTCTGCACACAGAACATCTGCATTTGCAATTAATTTCCACTGTTACAGAAACAGTGTGTAAATATGTTTGAGTTCCTGTCCAATACGATCAGCAAATTTTATATTAGAATGCAAGCCTTATACATTTTTTATATGTGAAGCTGAAATTAGACCACAATAGAACAAATGTACCATTTCCATTATTTCTTTCTACCTTTCAGCCTATAAAAGCCTAGTCCTTTAAAAATTAGGCACAGTGCCTATGAAAGAAAGTGTCATTAGCAAAAAAAGCAGCACGCTTCCACTGAAACACTAAGTATCAGTTGTACTCATATGTGATTTGAATTAAAATTATACCAAAAGACTGCAGCACTTGTGCATCTTTCTGGAAAAAAATAAAGGTGGAGCCTCAACGGCAGATTTGTCTTTGCACCCAAGGAAACCTCCCCTTGGGTAGGATAGGAGGAAAAAGTTGGTATTTTCCTAAAAACAGTAAGACAACCAGTTAGGGAAAATACAGTCAGATAATTGTAAGCTGTTAAATCCTTAATTAAAGGACAGTATAAAGGAATCTCAGCAGACACACGTGCAAGGTGTTTGTCCTCCCCTCAGTTCTAATAAAATTGTTGTTTGACAGATTTATTAATCGACTTCAGGATTAGATGCCTTCCTGTCCTCATGATCTGGAATTAAATTCAGTATAGCATCAGAATGCAGATTTCAAAGAGAAAAAGGAGTTGAAGTGCTAAAGAATTGAGAAAAGAGAATAAATGCCTAGTTGAGGGGCTAGATCTCTGAGGGAAATTAAATCTAACAAAACAAATTCATTTTCCTGTAAATTATATCTGGGGAAGCAGGACATTATCATAGAATCATACAATGGCTTGGGTTGGAAGGGACCTTTAAAGGTCATCTAGTCCACCTCCCAACCTGCAGGGAGCAGGGACATCTGCAACTAGAGCAGGTTGCTCAGAGCACCATCCAACCTCACCTGGAATGGTTCCAGGGATGGGGCTTCTGCCACCAATCTGGGCGACCTGGGCCATTGTCTCACAACCCTCACTGTAAGAGTAAAATTAAGCCCAACTTTAAAGTTGTTGTTTCTGAAGACTGCACAGTGTGTATTTACATGAGTAGGAAGCTAGAATGGACTTCTGGACCAAGAGATGAGTTTGGGTTCCCCCGTGCCAGGAGCAGGGAAGGGATGGTGAGTTCTGCCATCCCCTGACATGCATGTAGGGATGTTGTTCCATCCTACACCAAGAGCTTGGCACTGCTTTCACCTCAGCTTGTCCTCCACTTAGCTGTCTCCTAGGGCAGAGGTGTTCAAAAGTATAATGTCTCAAATTCCATATTGCCAGTTCTCCTCTCTCCACTCCTCTGCACTGTGATCAAGCAGTTCTCTGTGCTGAGAAACAGCTTGGGGAATGGCTATCCATCAGTAATACGAAGCCTTAAAAGTGTGTTTAATTTTGTTGTCTTTGGGCAACCAGCAGACTAAAATTCCAGCTGCTGAAAATATGTCAGCATTAAGTGCAGCTGCAGGGTTTTGAGAGTAAATCATAGAAACCATGTTGATTTAGACTCTGCCTGCTTCTGGGGTGCAGTCCAGCCTCTTGTCTTTTAGCATTGGTTCACTATTGGTGCATCCCACCATATTTGCTTGATTTTTATTCTCAAATTTTGTGTAGTGCAAACTGCAGGGCCAGTTCCTGAAGAAGCTGCCATCTTCAGAGATGTTGAACTACATCAGCACAATCCAGTTAACAATTTTCTCACCTCATGCTAGTTGTATACCCCTCCAAAGGAACACTGGCTGCAGCTTTTGGAGCCAAGCCCACCTTACAACATTCGCATGCCACTTCTCTCACAGAAAGGTATTTCAGAAGATAGATAAAGGATAGTGAGGTTTCCATATCCTTTCAGCAGATGGCATCAATTAATCCGTCTTGTAACTCAAAATGTTACAGTTTCATAAGAATAAGTGAACATTCACTTATTTTATTCCCCTTCCCACAGGCATATACTTAAAAAAAATGTTTCCTACCTTATCTTAATTCTTATCTCCTCTTTCATAATTACCATTTTACTCTACTTTCTGCCCCTGTCATAGCTTAGTTGTGTTTTTTGAAATTTAATCAAATAATTAAATTCTGAGGGTAACACCTCTGGTTATCTCTTCATAATTAAACTTTACTTTTTTCTTCAGAAATGTTTGAAAGGAAAAAGACAATTCCTTGTAAAAATGTATGCATATCATTTGTATGTGAGTTTGATGACTGATGTGACTTTGGCAGGGAATTCAGAGGAGCTATACTTAATGCAGTCAGATACTGGCTTTTGGGTTTTTTCTCCTTCTTTTTTTCATTGGTTAGCTAGTGTCCAGAAGTTTATCCTGATTTCAGTCGGGACAGAGTTAATTTTATTCCTAGTAGATGATTCAGTGTTGTGTTTTCAGTTTAGTATGACAATAATGTTGATCACACACTAACGTTTTAGTTAGTATAAACACTTCTTAGCAACAAGTCCGGGACCTTCCAGGTTCTTGTGTTCTGCCAGTTAGGAGGTGCACGAGAAGCTGGGAGGAAGCACGGCCAGGAGAGCTGACCCAGAAGGATATTCCATACCATAAAACATCATGCCCAGTATATAAGCTGGGGGAGTTGGCCAGGAGTGGCCAATCACTGCTCAGGGACCGGGTGGGCATTGGTCAGTGGGTGGTGAGCAAATGCATTGTGCATCACTTGTCTTTTTTGGGTTTTATCTCTCTCTTTTTGTTGTCTTCCTTTTTGTTCCTATTATTATTATATTTTATTTTAATTATTAAACTCTTTTTATCTCAACTCATAAGCTTTACATTTTCTGATTTTCCTCCCCATCCCACCAGGGTTGGGGGAATAGTGAGCAAATGGCTGCATGGTGCTTAGCTGGGTTAAACCATGTCAAAGTCCCAAATACACGTCAAACAATCTAAGAATTTTGTGAGCCTTCTATCTTAAACACTGGTTTAGCTAAGCAAGGCAGACAATACAAATTGTTCTCTTTTTTACCTTCCCTTGCAGGCAGACTAAATTATGCTACTGTTTAACGGAACTTGAAATTCTTTCCTAGATATGTTCAAAGAGGATCTATTAATATTTGCATAATGGGGCATTGGATTTTCCCTAAAACCCAGGGCAAAATCCAAATCTCACTTTGCTGAAGAGGAGTGAGATGGAGTTAGAGAGTTATTATAATACAGTGAGAGTCATGCCCAGGCTGCCTTTCTGCTCAGGCAACAATCTGTCTTTGCTTGAGGCAAGGGTTACTTAGCACCCAAGATTCACAAAGGGAAAAAAAAAAACAAAATCACACCATAACCCTCTTAATATTTCAGAGTTTACATTGACAAAATTGTTCTTAATATTTTATTGGACTATCTTCTCACTAGGCAGCTTGAGGGTATTTTCCTCAAAATAAATAATGGTCAAGAAGATCTAAAATAATAGGGGTTTATTCTATGGTTATTTACAGTCCCATGATTAAGTCATGAAACTGCAGAATATACAAACAGGTGATTATAACACTGGTAGTGTCAAGGAAGGTTCCTGATGAGAGTTAGCTGGGCAATACATCCCCAGCTGTGACGGATGTGGCAGCAAGTCCAAAGAACATAGTTTTAGTCTACCAGCCATGGAAAGTGAGATTTGAAAAGTGCTGTCAGAGCTGAAGAGGGTAAATGATTATGATGATAGAGGAAGTGATTCAAGTTTCCCCAAAGCTGAACTTACAGCAGGGCGAAGAGAGGGAACAGTAAATAATAATTAGTGCCTATGTTACAGGCAGAATGATGTGTTTGTTCTCTGTTACGTGGAATAATTCTCCAAGTAAAATTGGCTGTTAAGTACTGCACATCAATGTTTCTTACCTTATTAGATTACAAGGTTTTACAGCACTCTCTCAGAACCTGGTAACAGTTCAGAGTCCCTCTTCTTACAGAAACCTTGACAACTACACGATATTTTAAAATTAATTACTTCAGCTGAAACGGTTCCTTGTACAAAGGTTGTTTTCAAATTAATTAATCTGCTTCCTCCATATGCCACAATTCTCATTTTTATCCTTCATGATCTTTCAAACATGAACAAAACTCATCGAAGATCCATATGTCCATATATTTGCCATTGTTCTGCATTTGTACCTGATTTTTTTTTAAATTCACACCTTAACTGAAAAGCTGTTTTCAAAAATAATAAAAAACCTTCTCAGAATGTCATCTAATCATACTTCATTACATAAGAACTGTCACTCCCGAGATGAACACTAATCTCATTCATATAACAACTACCTGAGGAAGCTGTTGGGCATTTGGCCTTTTAATGCAATACCAAGAGCTGGAATAACTTAAGCCCATAGAAAACCAGCAGGAACTCTGCAGATCACTGTCTAGTTGTCCACAGCAATATTCTAGAGCAGTTAGCACCTAATCTAATTAGTTTCCTTGGGGAAAAAATAAAAAAAAAAAAAAAAAAAAGAGAGAGAACTCTCTCTCTGTGTTTATAATGTCTTGTTTTTAATCCTATAATTAGCACTGCAGTTGCATCGTGGTAGCATGAGATAGTGAAAGTTTTCAGCCTTGCTACCCAAATTAGAACTCTTAGCCTCTGCCAGTTCAAACTATCTCAAAAGAATTATAATAATTTGCTTTAAAAAAGGACAGGAACCTCACAGCTGTCCTGCTACCTCAGTATGTTTGCAGACAAAAATGAGCACCTCATTCTCCAGTGACTCTCAGAGATTGGGCTGGCAAAGAATCTTCCGGTGTCCTCAGCTATTTCTGTACAAAATGCTCTGGTCTCAGAAACTTCAATGATGACCATCATCATCGGTCTGCCACAAGAAAGCCAAGAAATCTTAAACATTCTGCTGATTTTGTACCTTCTGTGTCATGAGTTTCCTTTACTTTTAGATCAACTGCTCTGGAATGCAAAGCTGCATTTCTTTTCACCTAGATTTGCTAGTGGTGAAAGTCTGGGAGTCACATGAAGTTTGAAAGACTAATCTTTAGGAAAAGTTGATGAGGTAGATAGAAGGTACCTCTTATTCTGACAACTTTGTTGGGGATCAATACCTGAGGTCTAGATTTTTGTGGATCTTCATTAATCTTTTCAAATCTTAGCAAAACAACAGAGCTCCATCTTCAAGGTAGGCATGGAAGGAGCAGAATCTATATTAACAGTTACTTACAGGCCTCAAGCTTGGTTACTTTGTTAGGAATCCACTAATAAAAAAAAAATATATTAATTTGGTTGATTAGAACATAGTAAGGGCTATATAAAAAGGAAAAATATATAGGCAACATATAGCCAACTTCTCCTCCAAGGTGATTCCCCCCCAGTTAAGGGCAGATAGCAAAAAGTACATGGTTTTCACATCAGATTTTACCATGTAATTCTGAATGCACCTTAAAGCATGAAGGATGAGGCATGGAATACCAAGAATTATCCATGCTGCAGAAGAAAGGAGGCAGTACTGGCAGAGTTGTTTGTAAAGAAGAGCTGTGAACACAACAGCAAACTCAGAGGAAGATGGTGAAATGAGAAGACGATGGCTTATTACTGGCAAAAGCTCCAAATCTGGGAAGCCTGACACGAGTCTCAAAATGTGACAATTTACATATATGAAATCTCAGAGGATTAGAAACACTTCTCTGAATGTCTTACTGAGACACAATACACAATCATCTGTCACAAAAGTGGAGCTATTTAATTTTAAGGCAATTTTAAAATCAAAGTGAACACATCTTTCATTCTAAGTGAGAGAGAATTGGCAGGTCCTTTACAGAGGAGAAGAGTTAAGCCCTAGTGCAGTCTGTAAAGTCCTGGCTTACAGAGGCTGAAACTACAGAGGAGAAAAAAAATGCTTAACATCTATGACTGAGGGGAAAAATATACCCCTGAAAATCAGGGGGGAAATCAGGAGAGTCATTGGTGTGGGAATTTTTGTCTCCAGACCAAAGGGTTCAGAGCAATACAGGCTGTTTATGTAAAAAAAAAAAAAACAACATCTTTTAGCTAAGGGAGAAGAAAAAAAGATAACAAACACAGGGGAGTATTTGCTTTAAGAAGTCAATGAAAAATAAGCATTCATTACTAGAAAAGAAACATTTGCACAGTTCAGCAAACAGTCAATGAGCAACAGAGGAAAAGGCAGAGAGCACAACAGATTTGGAACACGATCTCAAGAAATGAGTTTGATAATCTTAAACTGACATATGATTGAATGGGTTGTTAGTCAGTTTGGGCCATCAATGTGAATAAGACAAATAATTTGATACACAGAAATAAAACAGGCCAAACTCTGCAGAAGTGCCTAGTGATCAAATCCATTAAGTTATTCAAGTGACTTAACACATGAGAAGAATCAAAGTGGATTTTTCAAAAGCACTTATATACTTCCACATACTCTTGGCCCAAACTCAAGTTTTTGAGATGACCTAGGGTCAGATCAGTGGAGTTATTCAACAGCCTAAAATATATACATAAATACTAATGGGACCTACATAATTACTTAACTAATTCAACTGCTTGACTTCTGTTAAAAGTTTCAATTAATATATTCCGCTGGGCTTTGAAAAGAAACTGTAAATGCTGAGAATTTATTCATTAAGTGTTCATCTTCATAATCTGGCATGTAAGAATAACAATGTCAAATCTCCTTTCTGTCATCAAATATATCTTTGGATCACCTAAATCTAGGCACTCTGAAATTATCCTCTGTGCACTAGACTGTTCACTACGACTTTATCAAGTGCAGCAAGGTATTTTCACTATTATTTTTTCCTGGTATAAAATCTGAGTCTCATCTTCAGATGTAGCAATATGATTTTGGTTCCATCTGCACTGTCTAGGCAAAATTAATTGGAATCATATTTACCACAATCAAAGTAAAATTAAATAAGATTATTAAACCGGACACATTTGGTTTGTTTTAAGTAGAGTTAAAACAGATATTATTTTCCTGTCCTTTCCTGTCTGTGGATTTTCTTTTCTATTCACTATTAAACCCTTAGAAATGGAAGAAATTTAGCATAATACTCTGCTTTTTCTTTTCTCTATTACTAGCTAAAAACACTACCCATGCAGTCTTTTTCATTTTGAAACCCCAATAGGAGAATTACAGACTCTTCTATTTCTTAAAAAGGGGACCATTTTGAAAATATACAGGGGAAATGAGTGATCAAAAATGGAGCACTGGCACTGATTGAACATTAGTGTATATGCTCAACCACTATGCCAGGCTGTGTAAGATGTGCTTTATACTCAGAACATTGTGTGCATTCAGAATGAGAAAATTCATTTAAAACTATCCGAGAACTTCTGAACTGCAGATTAAGTGCCATCAGCCTCTACAGAAAGGGATTGTCATCCACTTGCTGCCAATACAATCCAGGCAAGGAATGCTTTGCCCTTTCTTCTTTATGTACATAGAAATGGCATGCAATTCTAATTTGTTTCTTGGTGAAGACCCCGAGGCTGTTTTCCTGTATCACCTCTCACTGTTTATTTTGTGTCCACCGACAAGACGGGAAGAGGAATAAAAATTGAGCAAGAAAACTTTAAAAATATGTCAACATTTAATCTGCAGATCTTCTCTGCCCTGAGTGCCATTACCTAACCCTTGATATCCGACATTAAATTACACTTCTGATGGTTCTCCCTAACCTTGAGTTAAAGGTCTATCGCCACCTTTCCTCCTTTTAAGCAAATTTTTCTGGCTGAACTCTTAAGATAGAAGATAACAATATTATTTTCCACTTTGGTTTTTAGGAGGCATTCAATTTCTGAAACACTTTCAATTAGTAGAACATAGCAAAGGGTGTCTAAGGCATCTCTCATTTCTGAAAGGAACACAAGCTTTCATCACTAACTTGTCAATGCAATTAGCCACATTCTTGATCTGATGCATTTCTCCAAAGTACTGCCTTTCTGTTTGTTGTCAAGGACCACGTATCTATGACAAACCTTTCAAAATGAGTGAAAAGGTTAAAAACATCTCCTCTGTGCTCATGTTCAAATGTTCTGCACATTCTCAAACATCTCCCTCCTCAACTGATTTTCTGAGGTCATGTTTTTCATTCTTACTCTGGTGCTGTGGTTGCTATGCCCTTAGACATTGTGATACCATACGAGAAAACCTTAAATAACAGCTTATTGTGAGTGCTGACTTAGTTACTAACAGAACGAGAGCTTTACTGAACCACACAAAAGATTCATATTTCCTCACATTTAAGAAACTGCTGAAAGATCCGTAATTTAGATAGCAGGATCTAAAAAGTTCTGTGCTTTCACTAAGGAAGAGATAAAGGGCTATAAGGTAGAGGAATGGAAAAGATAACGATCGTCACTGCAAGATCCAGTTTTGATACTATCCAACCCTTTTAGCCATTCTTTTTAGCTAAAAGGTTTACTTACACTATCCTGGGTGTTTATTCCTAATGTCAAAGTGACAGGAATGATATGATAAACATGGATTACAAAGCAATTGCCCAAGTGCACTGTCCTCTGAGGTTGGATGAGAGTTGTTTTATGAAGCCATGGACAGAGGGAACATGGTTCATACTCCAAACTGCAAGCCACCTGACTACCACAATATTCCTAAAACCCAGGATGTCCCCAAGTCCCTACTAGTGTTAATCAGCAATTGCTAGTTATACTGCACCAACCACACTAGTTCCTGGAGCTCTCTTCAGAGGAGGGAAGGCAAAATTGTTTCTGTCTTAGCAGAATCAGAGAGCCTTGACCTTCTGGCTGACAGAGGTGGGTAGCCTCACCTCCATGTTGTGCAGACCTATTACTCCTTGGAGGTGACTAGCAAGGTCTAAACTGCAGAACACTTGGTTTGCATTCCCACGAGCTGCATATGTCCCCTGTGGCTAAGCAAAGATCATAGGAAGAAACTGAGGCAGACAAAACACTGGCTGTCTAGAGAACAGGGCTTTTGAGTGAAGGTGAAAATAAGCCTGTATTGACTGGAATCCTATCTTGGAGTATTTGCATACTTCTCTCTTTTGCTGACTGCATGCCCCAGTAAGGAGGATAAGGCCATTAGTGACATACATACAGGAAAGACTTTACCATCCCACTCCAAAGTACACAGGAAAAATATAAAGTGGCTAACAACTGGAGGAACAAACAGCTCAGTGTATTCACTCATGGTATATGACACAGCAAAAAACCAGAGTGGGATGAGTTAGAGACCAGGTCACGTGGGAGAGAATAAGCCAGGTCATCAATCCAACCATATAGCAATTGCTCAGGAAAAGCATCATTACATACATAATCCTTTTTCTGCCCTGGCCTGCATGTTGTCCCAAAATCACTGGTAACTCTCCTTGTAGTGAACAGCCAGGGAGCCCTTCCACTAAGAGGAAACCCCACATACCAGCACATATATCAGCTCCTCTGATCACTGCAGGGAGAGCCAGACTTTATACTGTTAACTTTAGAGGCAGGACACCTGATGGTAGTTTCCTTTTTCACCCAAGGCTGACCTTGAAAGAAAACCAAGAGCAAGGTCGTTCTTGCCTGGTTGTGGACATCATCCATATGACAACCCTGATTCAGGGCTTGGGGTTTAGAACAGAGCACTTCAATCTCCCACATTGCCAAAATCTGCTTTACACTATAGGCATGGATCCTAAACTCCATCTGGTATATGGGATAATTATTTATGCAAAGAAATGGGCACTGGGTTCTTGATGTGGAATATTTTGTGGTACTTCTAAATGAAAAAATAAAAGATTTTACAAATTGGTTGGACGTCCTGGAGAAAGCTTTAAAAATTATATTTTGCATAGCTATACAACCTATTTTAAATGCCACCAACCAGTTATGAGTCCTGCTCATTTGGGAACATCAACGCTAATGATTGCTTTGTTTTAGAGGTGCTGCTTGAATAACATTTTTTACAAATGGATTTCACTGAGCTTCAAAATGAGCTCATGGGTTATAGGAGGACTCGGTGTCTATGATCCTTGCTCACTACAGGGATTGTTTAAATTAACCAAAGTGGCTGCATTCATATGGCAAATTCAGTCAAGGCATGTCCATCCAAGCATAGCTACTAGGTTTTATTGTGTTAAAGTCAGTATTTCAGCTCACTGTCTACATATTCACACAGACCAAGAAATAACCTAAACTCCAGAAGCTACCATAGGAGCAAAGCAGCAGGCACGTGGGCTGGGCAATCAAGAGCCCAGGGCTACACAGTGGATTAGGAAGCAAACAACTTCCAAGCTATGGCTTGTGTGAAAACGAGGACTTTGGACTGCATTATCAGGAGATGGGTGATTCAGATAGTCCCTCCATGCAAGGACATACAAAACAACAGCAGCTCTGAGCGTTGTCTCAGTTTGGGCTGTGCCCTGAACTCCTCATGTTTCTAGCTGCAATGCAATTGTTGTGTGCATGATACTAGTCCTGCTCAGTGCAAAGGTGAGCAGAGCAGTTTAAACCATTCTTCAGCAGCCATTTAAACTAAACTGGATGGAATTAGGAAGAGCCCTTTACAGCCCATACTACCTACAGCTGAGGAGAGCTTTAAAAAGCTGTCCTTGACACCTTTTAGTTATTCTTATCTTCTTGTTTCTTTATAAGTCTGTCATTCAATCCACAGTCCAAGCAGCATCTTGCTCAGAAACAGCTCAGGCCAATTGCCTAGTTTCCAAGACAAAAATGTTAGCTAAAGAACAGAGTGCCTGAAGGAGGCAAAGGATGAGCAGGACCTTGAAAGAGTGGTAGTATGGCTGGGCATGCCTGCAGCTGCTCTTCTTCCTCCTGTCTCTCTGTATGAGCAGGTGAGGTCTGAGCCTAATCCAGGGTTGAAAAACGCCATCTCTTTGGTCAAAGGCAGACAGAATAGCTCCTCATGAGATACAGCAGCTCCCAATATTCTGGTATTATGGTGAAAATTATTAACAGCTGTCTTGCTAACAATTATAGGAATTAGACTGACACTTTTCCTTCTAACTTTTGGCTGTTCAATCATTTTTCTGTGAGTTAAGTATCAATCATATTTTCTTTAAGAAACATCTACAACATTGGGAGACTATCTGAAATAGACTTAGTAATATTTTGCATATATTCTACCCCAAATTTACATTCATAGCTCTCTGTCTATAGCCCATATACCCTTAATCAGTTTTTCATGAATCATAAATTCCTTCAAAACATTTCATTACAAATCACACACAATCCCTTGTTATCACTCTGGTGGATTATAGGAGGGCTTAATCTGCTGGTCCACATAACTGTGTGCTCACAGGAGCTGTCTTCAGCTCAGGCTGGGTGTTCTCTGTATTGCTGGTCGCATCCCCTTCGTGTGTACACTTCATCACCTCAGTGACCTACTCATTTACTCTTCAGTAATAATATGCAATTAAAAACCCACATAATTTTCCCCCAACACCATTTTATGAACATATCCAGTTGGATCTGACCTTGTCTCGTCTTGGGCTGGCTTGGGTTGAAGAGTGCTGTGTTTGGCACAGCTAGAACAGGGGAGCAGGGCTGGTGTGGTGCCCATGTTGTTGCTCAAGCAACAATGAAATGTCAGTGCAGCACAAATCAAAGCCAGACGTGATGCTCCCAGTGCAGCCCCACACTGCAATGCTCAAGGAACTGGAGTGGGATCAGTGAAGGCAATATTTGGATATCTTCTTTAATCAGGTGTTCTTCTCTAGCTTTCAAAGCCTGAATAGGGGAATATGTAGGAGCACCACAAGAGACACAACCTAATGTGTGATATAATTAAAAAAAAAAAAAAAAAAAAAAACAGTAGCAGCATAATTAAAATGATAACAGAGGCAGAACCAGTCTTCAAAGGTGATTTGAGAAAGCACCAAGGTGAAATGGGAATTTACCATTAACTTAATAAGGGCTGGGGTTTCCCTGCAAACTTAACACCTTCTGAGGTGTCTGACTTAATCTTTGTACTTATTGGAAGCTATATAGGTGAAAAATCAAACCGATAATTTTCATTGTGTCAGACTTTCAAAAAATTGCAATAGGAAGTTGTCCCCTAGAAGAAGAATATTTTCATTTTAGAGTATAATATTGATTTGATAGCTCAGTGCATGATTTTAGTGTTTCCTTTTACATGAAATAATACGTATGCAGCACGATGATAGAGAATGGTGTTATAAAAAAACATTTCACAGAGTTCAAATTGCACATAATAGCTTATATTGCCTGTGCCTATGTGTGTACACAGTGTAAGTTTTACTTCAGGAAAAAGAGAATAAGCAAAAATTTGCAGTATTTGTTACACTTATCAGACTAGAACACCTTTGAAAGGTTTCTTTTGAAAGATGTTTCTGTGTGCCCAAAAGCAGTTAATAGTAGTTTCTTGCTGAAGACCTCGAGCTATCGTTCTATAAAAGACTGATATTGTAAATTTCTGTGTATCTATTTCTGCTGTGCTCTCCAAAAATGCAGCTGAAGAAGTTGTACTTGTGCAGCCAGTTTGGTTTAGAAGGGTTTGTGCTATGCATCTTGTCTGTGTTCTCACAGCAATCCACTATTGCTTAATAACAATCCATAATGTTCTAAAAATAATAAGCCTAGGTGGTCAGGAAAAACAGAAAGTGGAGATCCTGTCACATTTTATCCAGAGGGAATTGATGCATTTTGTGCTGCTCTATTCCCTAAAGGGTGCAGCAGATGTACAGGGGCTAGGCTAGAAATTGTTATAATTACAAAACCTGTATTCAGTTCCTCAGAGAGCTTTGAAATTTTCAACAGACAGTAGAAACTCACGCTTTGAAGAGGAAAAAAAAATCCATGTGCCTGAAGAACAATAGAGTACAGGATGATTTCTTGAATTATTTACTGCTGCAAGTCGATCATTAAGAAATACAGCACAACAAACAAAACTCAGAAGAAGCACTGTAAATCTAAACAATATCAAAACCAAAATTGCTGGTCCACAAATATATATACACACACAACTTTTGTTTTACACTTTCTGCACCTACGGAGTAGTTATGTAGGAATCTATATAGACTGACATCACTCTTCTCTCACCCTATCTCTGCTGCCTGTGAATTGCAGCTATTTGTTTTCTGTGGGGGGAAAAGCCTTTATTACTACTAACACAGGGAAATGAATTGAATTCTGTACGTTCCTGTGCAGCTGCAGAATAAATGACTCTTACTCTATATTTGGAAACAGTCTGTCACTGGTGATGGCAGTAAAAGAGAAAATGTTTTCAGGTCCTTGCTTACAATTGTTATGCTGTTGGGTACTATGGTGTTCTCTTAAGTCCAAGAATCCATGAGTGAATCATCTGGTTTCTTGGGCAGTTCCAAAACTTACTGACATCAGTATGAGGCTCATAGCCTTTCATAAGTACTGCTGGAACACTCACATGCTCCTTCTAAATCAAGATATATAATTTATGGATATCTTCTGGAGACTAGAACATTTTATGTAGATCCGTCCCAATTATTTGACAATCTACATTGTTCAAAACTCATCCCTTCCTCATATCATTTGAAATTCAGATGGAAATTGAAATGCACTGTAAGATGGCTTCACATTTCTCCTGGGAGTTTGGCAAAAGTGGAGCTTCCTTGTGTTTAGCATTTTAACCCCCTGCTGTATCAACCTGCAGCCCTTTTGCCACAGGAGAATTCAGCAGCCAGCTCAGGGATGAACAGAAGCTGTGTTTGTGTGTTTGGTGCCTACAGCTTTTGGTGACTGATGTGGCACCAAATTATTAATGCTGTGACAACAGCTTTCAATCAGGTCCTGTGATGTACATCCTTTACATATGAGTGAACATCTGAGTGGTTTTCTGCTAGTCACTGTCACAGCTCTTACTTAACCTCTTACGTTTAGGAGGTTGTGCTTAGGTAGTAAGAGAGAGGTGGGACAAGGATAGGGTGAGCAACGTCAAAGGAGGCTCGAGGCAACAGCTCAGGACAATTAACTGAGCCCAGGGCAGCCATCAGGATGCCCTGTGAGAACATGTGAACTCAAGTGCTGGTACTTCCAAGCAGAATGAAGCAGGACCTGTGAACCTTTCTATTTTTTCATTTTGATTTCCAGACAGTTAGCAGATCACGTGGTAGGTGCTACATGCTACTCTGTTCTTAGCATGGTTTACAAATAACAGCCTCATCTCAATCATGATTAAAATTATTTGATAAATAACCTATTATACTAGCAAAACTTCAGTCTCAGTGAAAACCTGAAAGTTATTATATGATGGTTTTTTGACAGTCTCACTGGAGCCCACCCTGCAATCTCTATGGGGAAATCACTCCCTGCATTGCTCTTTTCATTACATGGCTCTTTAGGTAACAATCTCACTACAGCTAAATAGAAAAGCTTTACTGCTTTCCCTCTGCATGAGAGGAACTTCACTCTTTTTCCCTTAATAAAACAAACCCTTATTTAAAAATAAAAGGATTACCATTTAACTATTGCTGTCACTTCTGAGGGACCTTACAGAGTAGGAACTTTCCATTCAGTCTCCATAACTGAGAAGGAAAAAGTGTTCTTCTGTTCACCATCAAAATAATACCATGTTCAAATGGACTTCACAAGCTCGGCTCCATTGGCAGACACAAAAGGAGTGCAATGTCAGAGTTATTTTTGTGTGTGTTTTGAGTTGGTATAGCTATTTCTGTTATGGAAATGTACCTTTCAAGTCTTCAAGATTTGTATTCTCCAATACAGAATAGCATGAATTTAACGGTACTGTCTGCTTCCTGAAATGTCCTGCCTCAAGAAACAAAGAACCTATCTTTTAGACTTTTATATACAAAATGTATAAAACGGGAAACTGAAAATCTCTGCAAGTAGCATCATTCTGTGAACTTTCTAGCATTGTTAAGTATGTAGTAAATTGCGTTAGCGTGAATGTTAAACAGAAGCATTTAAAAGAAGAGTATTTCAGATTTGTTTTTTTTTAAATAAGAAGCTAAACAACTGAAAAATAACCTTTGCAGAATATGCCGGCACTTACATTTCTCACACTAAAGCTCCAAGCAAGGATTTTTTTCTCTACTTAGAAGGAAACTTCTGTAGTAGCCTTTCCAAATTTTGCAAAAAGAAAAAAATAAAAGGATGTACTAGAACAGCATCACGTTGTGTTTCATCTGGAATAGCTCTTCAATAATTTCTGGTGCCACAGAATGTCTTCATGTAACATAGCAACAGTTTCAGTAACTGTGCAGATTTAGAATCATCAAAAACATTGTAGTCTGATCTGAATCACACAGATCCCCTCCCTACTCTATACATTATGTGATGTGTAGGTATGATATTTACAAATACCTGTCTCTCCTCCCACAGCAGAAAAAGAAGAATAATAAAACAATACTTTGGATGCTTGAAATCTCTATGAGGCATCTGAGACATCTTAGAAAGGAAAAACTCTTGACTTAAGGGGAAAATGTCTCATTTCTTTTTGAACGCTTAACAGGAGCAGATTAAAGGTCAAAATAACCAGACAACAATAAAGTGGAAATCCTAAAAAGAGGAAGGATCTATTGCTTATGGAACGTGTGCTTTCTCATGCAATGCACCGAGCTTCAAAGTAGCTTCCAAATAGACACTCAGAGTGTGGACAAACTGACCAAGTTCAGAGATTGTTGTGAAAAGTGCCAGAGCCTGGGATGTGCTGATTCATGGGCTGCAGCTTTCACAGAGAGAGCAGTTTAACCAGATTAAATAAACACTATAATAAGGTTTTAAATATACTCATAAAGTTACATATTTAAACAAGAAAATGTGTAGGATTAACTTGATAAGAGTTTGGGATTTTTTTTTTTT